>NC_135734.1:24402500-24705000 GCF_041903045.1 Epinephelus lanceolatus | reverse complement strand
AGGAACATTTGAAATTTGTGACCGCTCTGTCAAGTGCCACTGGACTAGGTGCTTCAGTCCTCACTGGTGAAGACAAAGACAGGCTAGTCCTGTGGATATCTGTAGTGCTTGTGCTGCCAATGGCTGCTATCAGTGCCCTCCTACAGATAGCCTTTGATACCTCTTCAGGTGTCTTCTCTTTTTTTTTCATGCCGAAAGTTTGAGGTGAAGGTGAGGACACTTGCTGGCTCTCTGTAGATTCCAGCTGTCTGGGTGATTCGTCCATATGTTTCTCCTGATAGTTATGGTGCAAACAGACAAATAAATCAGCATTTTTTTTAACAAGAACTTAACATAATGAATGAAATAGCACATTTGAGACTCTAACTTTCATTTAAAAAAGGAACATTATATTTAGACCATTAAAAGATGGGTAGAGCAAGACTATAGTTAAGACTTACTTCTGAAGTCTTGAAATGTTCATTATTTCTCCTGGAAAGCTTCCTCAGCTTACGTTTGCCTGAAGAGGGCATGCTTTCACCGAGTTCCACTGCTTTTCTCTTGGGAGTATCCAGACTCAGTGCTCCAAGACCGTCAGGTCCTGGAGAGTCACTGAGAGGCACAGAATCTGAATCTTCATATGGCGACATATTCCAGCGAGAGGATGTGCCTGACCCAGCATCTATCTCCTGAGGATGTGCAGGTGGGGTAGCTGCAGTTCGTATCCACTTAAATGCCAACTTCTTTCTGTTGCTGTCCATGTCGGAGATTTCTAATCCAATGCACAGTTAGAGAAAGAATGATCTGTTTGAGTGACCATCTAGTACATCATGCGGGCAACAAAGTGAAAACATGAAGGCATCACTGTTCGAAAAGTCAAGTAAAAACAAGAGTATTCATTTTTCCTACAATAAGAAGATATGCCAATACCTTGTGATCAATTTAACAATGGCCATGCTCATTAAATAAACCATGTAGCATGCTGTATGAAAAATACATTTCTCCCTGTAAGTTATTTTTCTAATTCTTGAATTAAATATTTTCTTGTAAAAATCTGCTAAAAACAGACATCGTAAAACTGGCTTTAACTGACTGGGATTATTTTTTATTATTTTATTTATCTGGTTTTCATTTTTACCATATACTTTTATTATCATCTCTTATGTCCTTTAATAAAGCATTTTTTCACTATGTCTATAAAAGTGCTATTCAAATAAAGTTAATGTCATTATTATATTCATGAGGGTGTATCAGTTTTTTAGGATGTTGGGAGAGGTGGTTTTTGTTTCAGGTGAGGCTGGGCTACCACCTCGGCAAAGCAAGTGACTGCGCTAGGGATGGCTTTGTCTGGCAAAATACATCACTATAGCACAATATCAGCTGCCTTGATTTTTCGTTATAACCTGATCTTGAGACCCTGCCTTGAAGAGGAGCCTTGTGTCAAATTATAGTTTCCAGATATACATAATATGACTAAAAGATCATGCTTATCCTTGCCCCAAGCAAGATAATCTGGCCAGGGTGGCCTACCTCCACTTCAAATAAAGTACTACAGCAGCCAGTACAGAATGCTGCAGCTTGTATTTCTACTGGGATAAATCCTAGGTCACATATCACTCTAATTCTCGCCTCCCCCACTGGTTGCCAGTTTACTTCTGAATTGGTTTTAGGATTCTTTTAATAACTTTTAAAGCTCAACAGGGTTTTGCCCCCAGTTATATAGCTGAGCTTCTGACTACCTATGATCCTAGTTGTGACATGAGATCCTCAAGCCTACCCTCATTAGTCATCCCTAGATCAAGTCTGGTAACTAAAGGTAACCGGGCTTTTGCCATCAGGGCCCCGAAGCTCTGGAATTCTCTGCTTGAGGGGATTAGGCTGGCTAACACATAATTGCTTAAAACAATTTTTTAAAAGGAAAGCTTTCCCTTTTAATGACTACTTGTATCTTTTGTGTTTTATCTCCTTTGTTCTGTGATTGCCACACTATGTACACACACACTATTTTCCTGACCTCTTACATCAATATTGTATTGTTTTGTTGTCTCATTTTTATGCACTTTGTAACCTTGTTTAGATAAGTGCTATACAAATAAATATAATTATCATTATTATTAATCAATTTACGGTATTTGGCCCCGGTAGAATGTTGGGTGGCCAGCCAACCATTTTCTAATTCACAATGAGAATAAACTGAATTATTTTTTATTTCTTGTGCTGTGAGTGTAATTAAGGTGCCAAAGTACATAAAAAAATCAAAATAGAGGTTGTTTATTTAAGAAAAGTGCCTGGATTTCTAAATCCTAAAAACAGCTGCGCACACCTGACCTATGCTGGGCTGCTGCAACTGCATTTGCCTCATGTCAAAGATGAGTGTGGGCAGCAAGCACAGGTTTTATAGTAGGTACTGAAAAATATTATAAATGTTTGTTTATTAACAGGCCTCTGGCATCCTGTTACTTTGCAAAAGGGCCCCCTGGGCAAGGCAAGTTTAGTATATACATGTGTGTACTACAGGAAACCCTCAACACTGTGCCATGCGTAGCAGCAGCTATTCTTCTTCACAGGTCTTCGATCTATTAACGTTACCACCTTCAGAGGTGCATGCCGCCACCCACTGTACCAGAGTTTGTTACACCATGATTTTAAACAACAAAAACAAACAAAACCAATAAAATACACATTTTAAAAGAAGTTTTAAAAACTTTTTTATAAACTCGTGAAATACCAATACTTAAACTCCTAAAACTTCCCTTTAAATGATCTGGCTGTGCCACACATTACAACCACCACGTTTGTGACATAGCTAACAAGTTAGCTAACATAAACCTGTAGCTGTGTCAGATGAATTTTAGGTGCTAATGTTTTTGCCGAACTTTATTCCAGTTTAACGGTAACAAAAGTTGTTTGGTTATTGTGCAGCTTTATATTACAGTCAAACCTGACCGCGGTAGAGAAGACGCCAAAACTTCGAGTTAGCTAGCACACTCACTTTAGTCAACAGTTAGCTAACTAGCATTAACAGTTAGCTAACTGTGTTCACTCGCTGAATTCAAACTGCGGCTCAAATGCGCACAAAAGCCACTGCCATTTTTGTTATGATCTTACACTTCTTTATCACATATAGAGGCAGTTAGCTACACTGCTAGCTAAATTCATTTAATGAGGTTAAGGTTAAGTTGAAGAGTTGCTAGGTAAATTACCTTCTCAGGCTCGGCAAAGTAGAAATGGCACGGACAGAGCAGGAAGTCAAAATAAGATGTTACTTTATCCGCCACTCGGTAGCTTAACGTTACACGTTTTCTTGCCGACTTTTGTGAGCAAAAACAAAATATGACAATGTTTCATTGACATATTGGATTGAATTAAAAAGTTTGTGTTTAAATGAACCGCTAGATGGTGTCAAAGTTCTGTTTGGCGCCGTTTGTCGGCCATAACGTTTAACGAGAACAAGCGACAGCATTTGCATACATCTCGCGAGATCAGTGAGATTTAACCAATGAGCGGGAAGCACCATGACAACAGGTGGGTGTCTGCTGGGAAGTTTAGGTGCTCATGGCTGCAGACATCCATGCCCACTTAAGGTTCGACAAGGCAGATGTATTCATTTATATAGCAATTTATTCAATGTTTTTCATACATTTAACCTTCAACAGAAAAAAAATAATTCAAATAGTGAATAAATTAAAATGTATTGTGTAGCCCATACAGATTTTGAGACAATCCTGATTATAAAAAAATCAAAATAAAGACATTAAGACAAGATAAAAATGATTAACACAACCTTTAGAAGGCAGCAGAGAATATAAGATTTTAAGCCTGCTTTTAAAGGTAAGTAATAAAGTGATGAACAGTGATAGTAGGCTATAGCCAACAAAAGAGGTGTACTCAACACAAAGTAGTAATTATAGGCTGCTAAACATGCCTCAACTCACCCTCCTCCCTACCTCACCCCAATGTATTGACAAAAATATAGTAAAAAATAAATAAATGTAACAAGTTGCCATTATTATCATTATTAGTCTGACAGTGTACTGCAGTTCTGCATGAGGTTTTTGTCGCCGTGCCCCAGTACAACAGTACAACAGCTCACTGGCATATTTAACTAACATTAATGCCTTACAACATTATATAGCTATGTCAGATAGCACCCCATGTGAAGTCTGAGTAAAGTGTCAGTCGTTTATGTTGCGCTGCATGTGTAGCTTATATAGACAGCAGTAGCTTTCATTTATTGCACATGCTATATAGCTCTAGCCTACTTGCTTATGATAAATACTATAATAGAGTAGGAAATTTGTTTTTAAATTGTGAAATCTTTTCTGGAGGGAGACCCCTAAACCTGACGGCAGATTTGGTCCCCCCAGTGTTGACTCCATGGCTATGGCCTTGGCTCAGTACATTTAAATTTCCTTAATAGATATGCACAAATTGTATTAAAACAGTGATCATCATGCCCCTGTGCCAAAACCTGCACTTTATTTTAAGATGCTCGCATATTTTATTTTATTTTTTTAATTTAACAAACAATATTCAGGTGAAGTAATTAAACACACTACCTGAAGCACATTATTCCAGTCACAGCAGTTTTTTTATGCCCAAGTTTAATACTTCAAATGAACAGCATTTCCACTGAAAGGCAAATAATTCTTCAGGTGAATAGGGCATCTTAACAGCTTTTAAAGTGTGGACACACTCTAGTAAGATGATAGAGGATTAACTATATCTTCTGAGTGAAATCACATGGTTGGAAGTGAGTTCAACCAATTATAACAGACAGTTACGAAACTCCTAAACAGTAACACGTTTTGTTAGACTTTGGGTAATCCCAGAGACGTCTTGTAGGCACCAATGCCGTATCCTTTACCTGTTAGGAAGGAATGGAGATGCATCAGTAATGTAAACTGACATCAGTATGTTAGCTCATATAAATATTTAGGTTTCTGTCTTGATGAATGTATGACTTATGAGGTCTCGTTTGGGCTTCTTGTTCACTTGTCTGCTGAGAGAGCTTTAGGATCAATTATTTTACATATACTCAACTCTATGATGCATGTGTCTCCCTATACTGAATCATGCTGCAGGGTTATGGGGCTTAAAAGAATCTAAACCTGCTTAAACTTTACAGAATAGAGCTGTACAATGTTTTCTGGGGGTTTGTAGATTTGCTCCTATTCCAGCAGTTCAAGGAGACATGAGCTGGGTACAATTATGTGTGATGTTGCTTTGCTCCATTTTCTTCCTTCTAAATATGCATGTTTGACTCTGGTCCTGGCTTGTTTTGTTTTTCTGGTGTCCTATAAGCCCATGTAGGCTGGGAATACTGTTAGTTGGACACATTAATAAAAAAAAATCATTCATCCGTTTAGTTATTCTAAAATACAAGATACCTACTTTCCCTTCTTAGAAATGCTGCTTGTGTCAAGCATTTAGAAGTGTTTACATTCCGTCTATGAAATACAGATAATATTGATTATCGGTTCACTCAATCCACTTTAATATAATATACCAACATAAAACATAAAAGTTTGACCTGCTGCACACAAACATTCACCAAAGACAATAAAAGCTACTTGGTTGTCTTTGAATAAAAACTGTAAAGGTGTGAGCAGTGGGAAGTCTGAACAGCGTGATCAGTAAAGAAAGATTTATAGGGATGTTGCATGTGCATGTAAATGTCACGCCAAGCTGATACTTCATGTATAGGTGACATCTGGATCAGTGCTCACATGCTGGGGCCTTCTTTTCGATGACCCAGTAGCAGAAGCCCCTCCTGGCACGGTCATTGAATTCATTCCTGAACTGGGGCATGTTTTGAGGTGACGTCTTTGGTGTGTTTTGATGCACACCTACAGAAAAAAAGATATTTAAAAGTGAAACATCAGGGAAGCAATTAATAAAAAGAATGATATTTAAAGGTCCAGTGTGTTGGATTTAGGGGATATATTGGCAGAAATGGAATATAATGTAATATGTTTTCTTTCATGTACAATCACCTGAAAATTAGAATTGTGTTTTCATATAGGATGAACCATTTCTATCCACATATGAAGCAGATCCTCATTCACAGAGATCGCCATGCTGCACCATCATGTCAGTTGGGCCATTGGAGTTTTCAAGTCGGCCATCATAGTTAGTAGCCCTTTTGTGATGAGCAGTGTTGGAAAAACACAGATTGTTTAACCTGAAGCTACTTTATTCAGTGTTTATGATAGTTTAAATCACTGGGTCCATTTGTTTTGGAGAGGAGGAGACCTCTGCCTCTCTGAACATCTGGATCTTAAGTTATCAGAGAAAAAAGGTGAGCACAGATTAACAGGTGCTGGGCTAGCAGCCATCTCTGGCATGCCAAACAGCATCGGAGAAACACTGATTTTTAATGTGAAACTGCTTTATTCTGTATTTTTAGCAGTTTAAATCCACCGGCCCATTTGTTTAAGAGAGGAAGAGACCTCTGCAGATAATTCAGCTCCCAGTAAAAACCTTCTCAACAATGAATACTAATGGAATTGTAACCCGGAGAAGGTTCAGCGGGATGCAATCTGCAATCCTCACTGCTGGATGCCACTAAATCTCTTTAAATCTTGCACACTGTTCCTTAAAACAGCTGTCATTAATGTGAGACCTACTGTATGCTTGCACCATGGAGGGAACAGGATCATTAACTGCAGTTTCTTCCAGTGTAAGATGAGGTAACAGGCTGCTGCTGGCAGTAGTATTCAGGGCGCCTTCATGTGATTCACGCACTAGCATATGTAATAAAGCCAAATTAGACACAGTTTCCTTTGTAAAAGACACATAGAAGTCTCTGATCTCTCTGTACTGTGCAACGTGCTCTCCTTGTTACTTTCCAGAGTCATTTTAACAAACCTGTGTCCTTCAACAAGGCAGCTGGGACTGATGCAAAATAAACTGGAACCTAGATGGGAATAACCGTGCATAGTATCACAAGAAAACAAAGTAGATGTATGCTTTTGTTTTTAATCATTCTGTTAGTAGAGGGTGTTTTGCTTCTGTTGTTCTTACCATTGTTTTCATTTTGCTCCAGTGGTCTGTCTGGAGATGTGGGAACACGACTGGGTGATTCCTCGTCCAAAATGTCATGCTGGTGAAGAAAATTGAAGGATGATGAATATTAGTTACCATCTATTCCCACTATCCAACAAAGTGACGTCACGCACAACACTGCTGCAAAACAAATACTGCACATGTGTGAGAGACACAGAGAGAGCTCTCGACAGTGATCAAGGTACTTACTTCTCTCTCCTGAAACGGCTCGAGTCCCATGTTTTTTTCTTTTCCCCTGCCTGCATGTTCCTGATATAACCGCGGCCAGCTCACCGCCACTCACACACACACAAAGATGGGTTGTGTTACTTTGTTGCTTAGCAACATGTTTGGCAACAGTACCCCTGCTGTGCTAAACTGGAGCAGGTTATAATTCCAGATTTTGACATGTGACTTGGACTGGACATCCTCGTGTGAGTCTGTGAGTTTATACAGTCAGGTTAAACAAGTGTCATTTGTGTGAAGTTATTTAGCTCTTACCAGACTTGATATATTGCAGGTGAAACCTTTTTCCACCACTGACATAATTAAGAATAATGACATTTCATTAAAGGAACACTTAACCTCAAAATAAGAAATACATAATTTCCCTCTTGTCTGTAGTGCTATTTATCAGTCTGAATTGTTTTGGTGTGAGTTGCCAAGTGTTTGAAATAGTGGCTGTAGAGATGTCTGCCTTCTCTCGAATATAATGGAACTAGATGGCACTCGGCCTGTGGTGCTCAAAGTGCCAAAAACAAATAAATACATACATAAAAATAAAAATAAATAAATAAAAAACATCTGATAAACTCAACAACGTCTCTTTCCAGAAATCATGACCCGGTTACTCAAGATAATCCAGACCTTGTTGTGAGCAGTTTCATGTCGAACTATTTCCTTTATCGAACTACCCCGTCAACTGAATCACCACGCAGAAGGAAGCGTGCATCTACTGCCAGCTCACCTAGCACCACTGAGCTAGCTAACGTCACAGCTCAGCCAAGGAGGAAGCCATTGTTTATATCTTGGGCTTTCACAAGTCTCTCGTCCATCACTACCTTCTGTGTGGTGATACAGTTGGTGGATGCAGTTCCATAGAAAGAAAAGTTCCTACATGAAACTGCTCACAACAAGGTCTGTGGATTATCTTGTGTGACTGGGTCATGATTTCTGGAAAGAGACATCGCTGTTGAGTTTTTCAAATGTATTTTTTGGCGCTTTGAGCACCACAAGCTGAGTGCCATCTAGTTCCATTATATTGGAGGGAAGACAGACATCTCTACAGCTGATATCTCCAACACTCTGCAACTCACACCAAAACAATCTAGACTGATAAACAGCACCACAGGTAAGAGGAAAAATATGTATTTTTGATTTTGGAGTGAACTGTTCCTTTAAAATCAGTTTATGCTTGACAGCACTGAATATTCCTACATCATAAATCAGCAGTCCCATTCATTAAATACACTTGTAAACTGTACAATTGTAATTAAGTGTCTTGTATGTTGTCAAAAAGAAACTACTGGATATGAACTTTGTATTCAACATGCAAAATAAGTGGTTTTGTAATTTCGTCAGACTTGCAAAATAAACAGCAGCAAATTTTTACAGCTTTTCAATATTCACCCCTGTATGCTCTGAATAATGAGTTCTCAATTTATGATTTCTGTATTTGTGACCTCGTGTTTATAAATTAATAGTTCATAATCAATCGCTGATGAATTAACTGAAATAGTAACTTTCAATCAGTATTAAATATATATTTTATTTATGTATCACACAAATAAACAATGACAGTTGATACAGTAGCAATGTATGAATTCAACACATAATGACAGAATTACAAAGTAGGCAAAACAAAAGTATTAACTCTTCAGTCACAGTGTTTCACAGCCTGGTCTTAAAAAATGTTAAGACAATGTTAATCATTTTGTTTTCTCTGTAAGAGATCAGCTGCAAGACATTTTAGAAGAGACTCTGCCCATTTATTTACCAGAATAGGCCAACTTGGAAAATATACCCATAATCACTCTGTCTTTGTCCAGATTTGAAGTTTCAAAGCAAAGCTTTCTGATGATTGCTGAACACTTCAGTCTTGGTTCAATCTCAGAACAATCGGTTGTTATCTCAGGATGGCGAAGGCGTTACCCGCCCCTCTTACTTTGCCTCTGACTGGCTTATCCTGATAATCTTACCCTCACCCAAACCAATGTCACCCCTCATGTTTAAACCTAACCAACAAAAGCAATAAGTACTAGCCAGAGGGAGACTAAGTCAGGTCATGACTTCGCCTTCCTTGGAGAAAAAAATTGACCAATGGAGCAAGAGCCAATATTTTGGGGATCCCGGTGTAGTCAGTAGATATCCAGGCTAAGACTTCCTCTGCTGTGCGCTGGTCAGCACATGGAGGCAGTCCGCCTAAAGTTTCTGGCAGCAATCTATTAATTTAACCCCAACCATGATTTTTCTCTGAACATTACACAAGAAATCCCCTTCTGACAGAAAGCCTTTGAGGAAATCTTCTCCCAACAGCATCTGATCATTGTTTATAGTTGGGTTAGGAACTTTAGACGGGTCCAGACAACATTTTGGCTAATGTCTATAAACAGACATTTGCATATGATCACTATCGTCATCAGACGACTGTCGATGGATTCCAAATTTGCAGCCAATGTGTTCTGCCTCTTTTGTTCTCCACACAAACAGTTTACCTGCATGCAACCAAAGCCGCTCAAATGTGATTGGTCAATACTACCTGCACTACAAACAGAAACCACAACACTTCTGACACCAAGATCTTGTCCTACTGCCTACAAACTCTGCGCACATATGCAGATATCTGTTTATGAAGATTAGTCTTGGTTAAACTGTCGAGTTTAACATAGTATAACAGAGATGTGCAGTAAACTGGATAGTTAAGATCGCCTTATCTCAGGAACTCCCCGATAACAATATTAACAACGTATACAGTGTCTCTCTTTCTTTCTAATGTAACTATACGCATTTTATTTAGTGTCCTTTATAAATTGTGAAATTTAGGACATAAGATCAGCTTTAACACTGTATGCTTGACAAAATGTTCTTAAACTGTAAATTCTGTCTTGAAAAAATAATCAAAGTGTGCTTTTTTATGACAGAACTTGGGTATATGGCAAAATAAAGCATAAAGTAGCATAATCAGATAGCCATCACAGGCTAAAATGTCCCCATTTCTCTAGTGGCCTTTTAGGATTAAATATTAAAATCTTAAAATCTTTAAATACCATTTTAGAGGACAAACAATGCTATTTGAATGAAGATGCTGCCACCACATATTTTTCTGCTGAGGAAGACCTTTGCCAAAGCCAGAGAGTGAATATAAAGGCAGAAGATCAAACTCTTCTGCAGCAAAGTCTTTACAACAGCTGTTGATTCATCACAGAAGTGACTCCAATGTTTAATCTCATATTGCATGAATTCTGGCTTCTTTGCTTTCTAATAGTGTGCAATACCATATTGCCGCCCATACGCGACCATCGTCCATCCAGTTACACGCCTCATTCCTCCTGGCTTTGGATCCTCTCAAGCAGATGCTGCTCCACTCGCTGGTTCATGCGTCGGAGATCTTTCGTTACGCTGGGCTGATCTTCCAGTTCCTCGTGGAGACACCGTGCTATTTCCAGTCTCCTGTAGTCTTCTGCTCGAACCAGACGCCGAATCACTTGGAGAGCGCGATCCTTGAGGCTGTAAACTGTAAACCAAACGAGTGTTTTCACATGTGGAGAAACTGTTGAGAAGAGACAGTCTTTGCTTTCTCAAATTACAACAACAAATTGATGCCTGTGTAAATATATATCTGTCTTACTGCTGCATTTACAAATATTTCTGATGTTAAAAAAATATTCAATTGAATATAAAATTATTAATAATGTAGTCCCTGAATTAAAACACCAGTCAATCAATGTTTTTTGGCATTAAAAGCTTTATTAAACTAGAAAATCACTGCACAGGGACTCTCAGTGAAAACCTCTCACAGCAAGATCTGTAGATTATCGCTGTAATCGCTGCATGTCTCTGAAAATAACTTCTGAAGGGTTTTTTGGTTTGTTTTTTCAAATGTAACTTTGCAAAGCTTTGAGCACCACAAGCCAAATGTCATTCACCCACACTTTTTCTGCAGTGCGGTAGAAGCATGCGTAAAAGAGACCTATAAACCCTGCTTTATTGACTTTTTACCAACTAGAATTTACTGTCAGGCTAAGCGTGCTCAGAACACAGTCAACAGTGAAATGGGCTTCTTACACGGTGCATAATGAATGAACTCTTGATTGTATGTCTGTGAGTAATAATGAATTACATATGATGATAATGGCTAATATTTTAAGTCGTAGATAATCTCACCTGGTAGAGTGATATCAGCAAATGTGGCATTTCCACCCTCTACTGGTTTAGGAAGAAACAGTTCTTTGCTGTTCACCTTCAGAGGCTCATCAGTCTCTGCATCTCTGAACATCCATGGATGACCTGGGAACACCACAAATCAAAAACATTATCTAAAATAAAGTGATACCATTGTTGCACAGGCAACTAAACTGCAAATCATAGCAAGCCTTGAACTAAATGTCATCACTTCCTGTTGGTTGGTCCACTGACTCTAAATGGTGACCAACTTTGTGGTTCATAATGCTTTTATTGGAGATGCACCATTCCACAATCAGAAGATGTCCCTATGTCTCAGTGAAATCACAGTGGCTGCCGTCACAGCATCCTGGATGGAAGTCTGAGTAGCTGCTCCTCTGCTGTCTCTGTTGTTCATCTTAGCAAGAAACTTTTTCACGTCTGCTGCTTTTGCTTTTTAGCTGATACCAACAGCGTGCTGCATCTGGATGTTACTGGATGTCTTCTCCTTATGGGAATTGTGCAACAGAGGAAAGTAACGAAATATATTTACTCAAGAACTGTACTTAAAGGGGAGGTAAAGCCCTGATCTCATAGAAAGTGTTTTAGCAGCTGAAGGTACTTTTTTGTAACTACTTTTAATGAAAATTAAGCTTTTTGTTCCCGGCTTATGCGTTGTGACATGCCTCAAGTTTCCACACTCTATGCGCCTGGTGTTTTTGCAGCAGCACTCTGAATTCCTTGAATTGAAAAAACTTCAACTCAGAGTGGAAAAACGCCTAACGTCAACTCTTTTTTTTGTATAATATGGAGTGTGGACTAGTAGCGCCTACTGGGCACTGCCAAGGTGCCCTTGAGCAAGGCACCAAACCCCCAACTGCTAGGGGCACCTGTCCAGGGCAAACTAGTGGTAGCAGTTGTAAACAAACAAACAAAAATGGTAGACTGATTACACGGGAAGGTTAGTGTAGAGACGTGATGGGATGCTGACCTGGCAACAATATAAACATATTTTTTTACTTGTGACATTCAATTTTCCAAAAAATGGCAGTGCGGTCACGGTGCGACTCGCCTTTTGCAACCTGCAAAAAGTTTTCTGTGTGATCAGGGGCCTAAAGCCATTTCAAAATTCATACAGTACAGGCCAGAAGTTTGGACACACCTTCTCATTCAATGCGTTTTCTTTATTTTCATGACTATTTACATTGTAGATTCTCACTGAAGGCATCAAAACTATGTATGAACACATGTGGAGTTATGTACTTAACAAAAAAAAGGTGAAATAACTGAAAACATGTTTTATATTCTAGTTTCTTCAAAATAGCCACCCTTTGCTCTGATTACTGCTTTGCACACTCTTGGCATTCTCTCGATGAGCTTCAAGAGGTAGTCACCTGAAATGGTTTTCCAACAGTCTTGAAGGAGTTCCCAGAGGTGTTTAGCACTTGTTGGCCCCTTTGCCTTCACTCTGCGGTCCAGCTCACCCCAAACCATCTTGATTGGGTTCAGGTCCGGTGACTGTGGAGGCCAGGTCATCTGCCGCAGCACTCCATCACTCTCCTTCTTGGTCAAATAGCCCTTACACAGCCTGGAGGTGTGTTTGGGGTCATTGTCCTGTTGAAAAATAAATGATCGTCCAACTAAACGCAAACCGGATGGGATGGCATGTCGCTGCAGGATGCTGTGGTAGCCATGCTGGTTCAGTGTGCCTTCAATTTTGAATAAATCCCCAACAGTGTCACCAGCAAAACACCCCCACACCATCACACCTCCTCCTCCATGCTTCACAGAGGGAACCAGGCATGTGGAATCCATCCGTTCACCTTTTCTGCGTCTCACAAAGACACGGCGCTTGGAACCAAAGATCTCAAATTTGGACTCATCAGACCAAAGCACAGATTTCCACTGGTCTAATGTCCATTCCTTGTGTTTCTTGGCCCAAACAAATCTCTTCTGCTTGTTGCCTCTCCTTAGCAGTGGTTTCCTAGCAGCTATTTGACCATGAAGGCCTGATTCGCGCAGTCTCCTCTTAACAGTTGTTCTAGAGATGGGTCTGCTGCTAGAACTCTGTGTGGCATTCATCTGGTCTCTGATCTGAGCTGCTGTTAACTTGCGATTTCTGAGGCTGGTGACTCGGATGAACTTATCCTCAGAAGCAGAGGTGACTCTTGGTCTTCCTTTCCTGGGTCGGTCCTCATGTGTGCCAGTTTCGTTGTAGCGCTCGATGGTTTTTGCGACTCCACTTGGGGACACATTTAAAGTTTTTGCAATTTTCCGGACTGACTGACCTTCATTTCTTAAAGTAATGATGGCAACTCGTTTTTCTTTAGTTAGCTGATTGGTTCTTGCCATAATATGAATTTTAACAGTTGTCCAATAGGGCTGTCAGCTGTGTATTAACCTGACTTCTGCACAACACAACTGATGGTCCCAACCCCATTGATAAAGCAAGAAATTCCACTAATTAACCCTGATAAGGCACACCTGTGAAGTGGAAACCATTTCAGGTGACTACCTCTTGAAGCTCATCGAGAGAATGCCAAGAGTGTGCAAAGCAGTAATCAGAGCAAAGGGTGGCTATTTTGAAGAAACTAGAATATAAAACGTGTTTTCAGTTATTTCACCTTTTTTTGTTAAGTACATAACTCCACATGTGTTCATTCATAGTTTTGATGCCTTCAGTGAGAATCTACAATGTAAATAGTCATGAAAATAAAGAAAACGCATTGAATGAGAAGGTGTGTCCAAACTTTTGGCCTGTACTGTAAATCTCATTCCTATGGTCTAGGACAGTCCAAAAATATTAGTGAACATGAGCAACTCTTCCAAATGCTAAAACTAGAGTGCTTAAACTCTAATTTGTGATGTCATAGGGTATAAGGTCTCGAGCTGCTCCACCAATAATGACATGGGGAACAAGTTATAGATGACACTGACAGCAGCCAGGGGAATGTTCTGAGTATATGGATACATTTTCTGTGTCACAACTGAGAACACTAGGATAGAATAAAACTTGTGTCAAAAAGAAAACAGACATTCTGTGGATCCACAAAATCAGTCTCCCATTAATTGTCTATGGAGCAGCTCCAGACCTATACCCCGTGACATCACAAGACTTCCTTCTCTGGTTGCTGGCTTTGAGAGAGAGTAGCTCATGTTAGGTCATTCAAATATGTTATCATACTGGAATTCTTGATTTAGGTGGTGTTCCCATTTAAGTACAGTTTTTTTAGGTACTTGTACTTTTCCTAAGTTAGTGCTACTCAGTTCAGAGAGAACACTTAGTTTTTACTTACTCCACTACATTTATTTGACAACTTTAGTTACTCAGTTTAAGAGTGAAGGAAATGATCTGAGTACTTCTTCCACCACTGTAAACGTGACACAAAGCAGGGACACTCGCTCAACACATCATGCACGAGCTTCCTGTAACATTGGCAAAGCTGCCTTACCGACGAAAGTGTCGATATGTCGTCCCGTTCCTGGCTGTAGGTCCACGTATGCTCGGGGTTCCCCACGGTAATCTATCCATAGTGGTCGCACGACGCGGGGACTGAGGTTACGAAACACAGCTTTAATGGGTATTCGACTGTTGAGGGATCGAACCAGAGGAAGAGGCTGCTCTCCCTCCTGAGGCATTGGTGCTGCAAGCTAATTACTGTTAGCGCACTGGGATTAGCCGTTTAGCTAACACTAGCTAACAGCAAGCTAGCGAGATATTAATTTTAAGTTGCCTGCTGTCGACACGCGGACATCGTAGAATCAATTATCAGTGCTTCACTTGGTCTGTCTAATTATATTATATCGTTATAAAACGGACTACGAGTAAGTATTAAAGTCAGAGTGCTGCGGGAAGATCATCTGCTGTCACTTCTCAGTCGCCAACTATTTTGTTTACATTCTTACTTCCGGTTAAAAGTCCTGGGACGTCAAACTATTCTGCGCTGTGATTGGTCGAGAGGGATGACGACACCTCGGGCCCACAGAGGACGTGTTTTATGTTATCCTGTTTTGACTGACAGACTGAGAAGCAAGAAAAGTAATTACAACGGTTTATTAATATAGATATATTACAAAATAAATATATAATAATATATAAGCTCTTGACAAACAAACAAAGAGCAGGTTCCTTTGCAGCGAGACACTTAATATCACTGGATGATAGCGGTGTGAATTACTAGTAGCCTACAATTAATTAGCCTAAGTGTTGTATGATGTAAGGTAGCTGTACTCTATTGGAGTTTTTCCATTTTTTGCTACTTAATACTTTTACTCCACTAGTCCATATTTCAGAAGCATATACTCAGTGGAGGATTGTAACAAAGTAGCCTACTCTAGGTCTACTTAAATACAATTTGGACACACTTTTACTTTATTTGAGTATTTCTATTTTATGCAACTCTCTGATTCCACTCCACTACATTTGAGAGACAAATTTTGAACTCTTCACTCTTCAACAGTCACCTGACAGCTTTTGGTAGTTATTTTTTATATATAAAGTTGTATACTTGTATAGGTATATGAATCTAAAATTGACTCCACATTGACCAACTACAACTGTAGTAAAGATTCCTATTTTCTTTATCTTGACACTTCTTTTCCTCACTTACCTCACTTCTTTTACATCACTTCCTTTCCTTGCCTCTCCTCAGTACCAGTTAGTTCCTTTTACTTTTTATTCACTCATTAACCTCACTGAATTTATCTTCTCAGTCCTATTTAAACCCTGAACACCATCTCACTTATTCTTTCTTCACTGTCACATTGGGTAGCAGTGCTGGTAAGCAGTTTATTTATCTTTAGTTTATATGTTACTAGTTTAATTTAGAGCATTATTTATCCTTATTAAGATGGACATTTAATTTGACTGAAGTTCTAATCTTGTATTTGTTTCTTGCAGATTCAAACCCATGTGTGTTTGCTCTCCTCTTTGTTTAACTGCAATTTGAGTTTTGGAAATAAACCTTTGTGTGCAAAGAGTTTCAGTGACTGATACATTGTGACCAACAACATTAAAATACTCTTGTGTTTGTTGGTCATAAAAACAGAATAATGTAATTTTCTATCATAATAAAACACTGTGACTCATTCTGCATAATGAGTACTTTTTCTTTTGATGCTTTGAGTATATTTTGATGCTGACACTTTTGTGCTTTTACTTCAGCCACACTTTGAATTCAGGACTTTTACTTACAATGAAGTATTTTCAGGCTGTATTTACTTCTTAAAGAGTATAAACACTTCTCCCAGTCCTGCATATACTGCATTTTCACTCTTGTAGAGAAAATCGGTGCCTGGAAGTGGGCCAGATGGCTCCCAACCTTGTCTTCTACTTCCCCTTGCAGATCGTCCTCTGAGTTGACTTAGTATCTTAGGTTCAGTTGGCTGACACTTAGAGAAACACTGGAGTCAAATAGAATCTGGTGCAATCGAGTTTAATGTGTTCACAGGCTTCAACACATACAGCTCATTGAGTCAGGCTCCAGAGCAAGACTGAAGTTTCACTTTCTGCGCTCTCCCTTTTATGCTGGTGAAGATTCGAGAGAATCTCCACCCTTTTCCTTTAGTCCATCCTACCTGCATTTTAATCTATTGGTGGCAGGTCTTTTCTTTTTAGCCCTTTTCCATCTGGTCCAAATCTATTGGTGGCGGGCCCCTTGGGCCCTTATCCACACATGACCTAATGGTGTAATCCCTGGGCCTGGAAATCCCCAAATTCTCCCACCATTAGATTCGAGCCTGGTTTCACTTTATTTTTTAAAAACATATGAAACCTGGGGATTTTCTCTATACAATCCCCTGTGCCTTCATGCAATGTGTCCTAGAGTGTGTGTCATGCAATACAAACGTTAAAGTGTGTGTGTGTTATTATTAAACAGTACATGGTGTGGTATATGTGTGCTCTTCAATGTGAACCTTGTGTTATGAATACATAGACTTGTATAACAGTGTTTTATCACACATAGATGCATAACAAACAGTTTTATAGGAACTTATACATAAAACATTGTTATATGAACTTTTACTTTTAATCAACTTATGCAGTATAACACCTTTACCTGATTAAAGATTAAATCTTACACTACACTCCACTACATTTACTTCTCTACAGTCAATGATTGTACATATGATTTGGATTTTTAAATATGAATGAAAATAAGATTAATCTCAACAGTACATAAAGTGTTTAAAATGTCTCCACCTCTTTCAGCTACAACATTAAAATGCTGCTTACACATGTATGCATCCCTGATATTAACCCAATATACTAATACAATGTGTAAGAATAATCACCTCAGCGTCTATTAATTAGCTGTTCAGGAGCTTTCAGTCACCTCTATAAGAACTCTTATGAGCACAAACACAATGAGCACAATTACAGGCTTTAATGTCATTATTTTTTCCACCCGTAAAGAATAATAAGACGTATTTGCCTGGTAATCACAGTGCTGTATGAGTCTGAGCTCCACCCAGTTTCATCCTCACATAAAACACAAGGGCACAGCTGTGTACGACCTCCTCCTCCCAGGAGATTATTCCCAACCTGATCTCCACAGCAGCACCAATTCACCCCCGGCAATATTTGAAAAACATCTAAAAAGGTAGGTAGAAATACTTGCTTTTACAAACCTTGCTGGCTACTGTATTAGCAAACTAAACTTTTCTTTAGAATAAAAAGTGGTCAAATTCACAGTTATTATGTGAGAGACACTGCTAAATTTTTCAGAATAATTTGTTGTTGGAAAAAAATACGATTCAACTGCACTATCTGTTCTTTTATTCCCCATCAGACTGTTTCTCGGCCAGTTGACCCAAACACAATGTGTGTTAACGACAGTAACTCTTTGGTGGATGCGGAGGATGTGTCGAGGGATGAGAGTCTGGCCAAGCTGGAGATCGCGCTGCTCAGTGCCATCTTCATCAGCGCCGCCATCCTCAACACCTCCCTGCTGCTCGTCCTCTGGAGACAGCGCAAACAGATGTCCAGGATGCGCGTCTTCGTCTTCCACCTGTGCCTGGCGGATCTGGTGGTCGCCTTCTTCCAGGTGTGTCCGCAGCTCATGTGGGACATCACAGACAGATTCGTGGGACCGGACCTGGTGTGCCGCCTGGTGAAGTACCTCCAAGTTCTCGGCATGTTCTCATCCACATACATGATCGTGGTGATGACAGTGGACAGGTACCAAGCTGTCTGCAACCCGATGGTGAAGTTCCAGCGGACGAGCACAAGGCTCAACATCCCCGTGTGCGTGGCGTGGGGGATTTCTCTGCTGGGCAGCTTGCCACAGATTTTTATTTTCTCACAGGTTGAGGTGGCGCCAGGTGTGTTTGACTGCTGGGCCAACTTTATCCAACCGTGGGGGCTGCAGACCTACGTCACCTGGACCACTCTGGTCATTTTTGTTTTACCCGTCATTGTGGTTGCTTTTTGTCAAATGCGCATCTGCCGAGCCATCCAGATCAACCTGTACCAAAAGACCAAACAGCAGAGCAACGCTGGTCTCCCTGTGCCATCCAGAGCCAGCGGTGTGGCCGGGATGTCCAAAGCCAGGGTGAAGACGCTGAAGATGACGGTGGTTATCGTGTTGGCGTATATCGTCTGCTGGGCGCCCTTCTTCACTGTCCAGCTTTGGTCCGCCTGGGACACAAACGCGCCAAAAGAAAGTAAGTTGTTCAGTATTTTTGACTGATGCTTATAACTATTTTTATTATTGTGCATCTAATTTGGATTTCCTTTCTAAATACGTGATCAGTAACTGAGAAGTGCGCATTTACGCACAAAGCCAGATGATAGTCAGAGGTGGCAAAGGACACTTCTTTGCAAACACACAAGGGCGTAGGTTTTGTTTTAACATTTTAACATTATTTTTATTGTTTGTTTGCTAAATTGTTTATTTGTGTTGATTTCTCCTTGATCTTGTTAGAATAAATTCGTTTTACGCACCCACCTGTGCCTTATCTGCATCACTTTATAGTATAAATGTCTTTGTTATTGTCAGAAAAATCACGTCCATGCTTTCATATTCTTATTTGAGGGACACAAATGCACATGTTCCAAATATTGATGGGGATGTGTCCCTGTGCCCCTGCAATCTACACCTATGCAAACATATGACGCTTTGCTCTTCTCCTGTCTTTCCAGCTGCGACCTTCACCATCCTGATGTTGCTGGCCAGTCTGAACAGCTGCGCAAATCCCTGCATCTACCTCCTGTTCAGCGGCCAGTTTCCCAAGAGGCTGGTGACGCTCCTGTGCCGTCGGCTGTCTGACGGGAAGAATTCAATACACGAAGAGGCAACGCAGGTCAGCACTTTGTACATGAGCTTCAAAAATGTCTCTGAGTCCAAATGAAGGCAACGCCTCACAATGTGGAAACGTGAAAAGGCTGTGGGTACGCCTGGCGCAGCAGCCTGTGAGCGCTCTGTGCATGTGAATGACTGTTTGTTCTGAACAGGAAACATGGAGATAAGACGTACTGTAACGTGAAAATATGGTATGCCATGGAAGCGTTAAAAGAAATCCTGACATGGGTGAGCATGAGGCAGAGCTGCGCTCCAGATGTTATCAGATGTTGACGGATGACAGACGCAGGTGGTGCTTTGTTGGACTGTAGGGCCAGTGCTTTTTGGGAAAGAGAAGAATCAGTGTATGGACTCTGTACAGAACTGATCATGTTATGACTGTGACAGCTTTGATGATAAATAAAAAAATATTTCATTTAATGAGCCTAGAAGCTGCTGCCTTCAAGAACACTTTTCAGACAGATTCATGGATTGAAAATCATGCTGGTGAGGATGAAGAGGAACATAAGAACCCACAATACAACTGCAGCTGCATAGTAGATTTGAGGTGGGACAAAGGGGACATGTCCCCCTGCAACAGAACCTGTTGATTTGTTGTACTTTTATTTCTAACAAAATTAATTTACACCATGAACTGATGCAGAAAATGAACAAACTGGGGCAGAAAATCACTAGAATGCAACAAATTCAGTGTTTGGTGCTCAAAATTTTCTGACAGACGACCCCAAAACACCCTCTTACAAATGGGTCCTCCAAATGTTGAAATAAAACCTGCACCCTTGTGCAGTTGTATTGCTATTTTGTGAAGCGGAAAACTGCAAAATTCACAAAAATATTCAACAATATTATACTACAATCCCTTGAGTTAAGCTCAGAGATCTTACATGATGATATATACACTATTTTCCAAAGGGTAAGCTATCACATGGAGCGAAGGCAAGAACAATTGTGTTTTCATGAAGATACAAACACGTTGTTTAAATCATGAAATGCAATTTGTGCCTGCCTCCAAAAATCAAAACAAATCAAAAACTGTTGTAACATAAATGTATATAAAGATTGTGAAACAAATCTGTCACGTCTATAAATGTTCTGTGTGGTGAATAACTGTTGTAAAATCACACACTGACTGTGTTTGTAAAATATTGTTCAGGCTGTAACCAACTACAGACAACTCGTGTAGAATAAAGTCATATTCTCACAACTGTTTTGAGTTTTTGCTCGTGTGCAAGTACACATCATGTACAATATGTATTTTAAAATCCACTTTAAACAAAATCAGAGTATTATTACAATCAAAAGAGAACATTAAATTAAAAGGGAGTTTGCAGGGAGCCACTTGAGATTAACTTGACCCATTTAGATGAATCCTCACTTACACAAGTGTCACAATATCTTTTTTCCATCTAGGTTACAATTGATAATACTGAACAAATATTAGCCAGATTCAAACCTGGTGCATGTCAGACGTGGCATGTACATGATCTGCTGGTCAATAGAGGGATTTTTCACACTGAAGGAATAGCATACCAAAGGGCTGACAACCTGAAAATTTCACATATGCGCACACACACACACACACACACACACACACAAGGAAGGTGACCCATTTATTTTCACTGCACCAAGGTAAGTAGTGGTGGATGAAGTATTCAGATCCTTTATTTATGTAACAATACTAACACAAAACTGCAAAAATACTCTGTTACAAATGTATGCATCCATACACTGAAAATGATACTAAAGTAAAAGTATATCAGAATAATCAGGAAAGAAAGGTACCTTAGTAATAAAAATGCTCAGTAGAGAAAAATTTGATTAAATAAATAAAATTATCTATCTATCTATCTATAACTGCAGTGGAGTAAAAAGCAGTGACGTACACATACCTCACATTTGTACTCACACAATAAGCCATTATTTCCTTTCACCAATAGAAACCAATTACCCCATCATTAGATCAGACTGACTGCAGGTCATTAGTGTCCACTGTTAAAAGGTTTTTGTCACTGTCTCTGTAGCATTCTTATTGTCATGTGTCACCGGACTTGTTTTCTGAAAGGATTCTGCAGCATCTTTATGATTATCAGTGACAACATGCCCAAATAATGAGCAGAACACTGTGGCAACATGTTGTGCACGTGTATTGGAGGAATGTTGTCACCAGATGTTCTGTGCCCTCCTGCTGGTGAGGAATCCTTTTGGCTCTCAGAGCTCTTGGTCGCTTTGAGCCCTGGAGGCGTAAAAACTGAGTTGCTTGAGGACACGTCAGGGACGAGGTTTGCCAATGAGAGGGCTTTAATCAATATTCTCCTGTTAAAGAGAAAACTACATTACCCATCATTTGGTCTCACTGCCAACATCATGGTGAATGGACTTGCATTTGTATAGTCCCTTTCTAGTCCTCCATTCACTCAGTGAGCTTTCACACTACGTCTCACATTCACCCTTCACACGCACATTCATACAGCGGTGGCCAAGGCCACCATACAAGGTGCCATCTGCTACTCAGTTAAACATTCACAATGTTGTATTGACACAATACAATTTGAATTATGCTGTCATCACGAGCAAGGATACCTCTACATGCAGACTGGAGCAGCCATGAATAAAATTGCTGATATTTAATAAATAATCTGCTCTCCTGAGCCAGAGCTGCCCAACTCACTGCCATCATTGTGAATGTGCCTCCTGTTGCAGTATCACTGAAGTGCTGTACTCTTATAATAAAATGAAGTCATGCTCTAGCAAAGACACTTCTCACAATAAGTGTAAGGAAATACAGTATGAGAACTTTATAACCATTGAGAGCTACTCCATGTCTGATGATCTGAGTGGTTTGACATGGCTGTGGTAAAAATGTCGGATAAGAACCATACAGGTGGAATGCATCTTGTTTCGACAATATATCAATTATATGTTTATAATTAGGACCATAGTTAAAGGTCCTCATTATAACATAGCATAACAAAAGAAGACTTTATGGCAGAGCAGATGGGTTGCATTAGACTGCAAAGTAGATGTTATATTAAATGTATGCGCTACAAGTCACTCCACTTATCAAACAGAAATCACTGGAGGCAGCTTGCGACGTGAACATTTGCTGCTTTTCTGTGATTTCTAGTGACAACACAAGAAAAGCACTTTGAGGCGCTCACCTTGGGCTCTGGGAAATTGTATTGAGCATCATTTTCCTGACAGAATGCATCAAAAACACGTTACAGAAACAGCTCCTTCCTAAAGCAAGGAAGTTTCCTAAAGAGAAGCAGGGAGACAGAACAACTGCTAAAGCCACAAAACAAGTCAGGAGTATTTTAGGGATGAGGCTGAAGTGGTGGTGAGGTACGAGGAGTCACGTGTTGCACGTCCTAATGTTGCCCAGATCATTATTACTACTAATGCTCCTCTCTGAGGGACCCTCACGTGGACGACATGGCTCTTCTCCCACTCAGACTCATTAGACCCTCACTGTGCTGGCATACAAATGATCCTCGGTCCACGTGTATCTGCACGTTGGAATAATACACTGCTAACTAAAGAAATTAATAAACTCATTATATGCAGAAACATCAAAGTACACACACACACACACACAGCGAGGACACATGTCCATTTGACTGTAGATGTGAAGATACATTAACTCTGGCAGGACATCATACGGCCTTCTACCTGTTTGTTTGGGCTCAATTCATCATCTCAGCAGGGTCCGTGGCTTTACACACCCACATGTCCACACACATACAGACACACAAACACACGTGTTGTCTTAACTGTCAAACTGATGCCTCCTGATCATCTTCCTGCTTTGGATTTTCTGGTGAAACGTAGAAATGAGGAAACAGTCACAGGATAACTGCATGTTTATTTGACTCTGTGGTACACCAATTGTCATGGAAAAACAAGCAAAAGCCTTCTTTGGAAACAGGCCATTGATTTGTTAATTGAAGCATCCATTTTATTGTCGAGGGTGAAAAAAAAAAAAGAGTCTGACAGCCTGGCGAACACTGAATCAGTGATATGACCGATAATTTTAAGGATCTTAGATATGACCTGTTATTCCCTGGGTGAAAACCTTTCCTTTATCAAACAAAGTGATATGAAACTCTTGAAGGGTCTGACAGAGAATTCTAAATAAGATTTAAAATGAGAATGTAGTTAAAAAAAAAAAAAAAAAAAAAAAAAAAAAAAGGGGCACATTTTTGAGAAACTTTACCTTTTCTGATCCTTAAAGGGGAACTCCACTGATTTTACACATTAACGTCTGTTAACAAGTCTTGCGGAGCACAACTGCAAGTGTGAAACTAGAATTACCAACTCAAGGGTTGTATGGCAGTCAAGTTGCTGTTAAGTTTACATCCATGCTTTATACTGATTATAGTCACTAATTCAGTATCTGTCCAAATGTCTCTGCTTCTGTTTCTAAGTTAAGGTGATGAGTAATGGCCAGAAAAGAGTTTTTGCAGAACATAATGATGTCAGAGTAAAGTTGACCCTTGACGTTTTGGATATAGAATGTCATCACTTAATTATTTTATTCTATTAAATATGTGAAACTGAATTGAATAATTGATTAATTCTTGAGTTATAGCAAAAACCATGTTCTGTGAGGTCACAGTGACCTTTGACCATCAAATTCTAGTCAGGTCATTGATGAGTCCAAGTAGATATTATTGCCAAATTTGGAGAAGTTCCCTCAAGGCGTTCTTGAGTTATTGCCTTCAGGAGAATGAGATACACGTATGTACAGGCGACCACGGCTATCGCTGGTGCAGACGCATAAAAAGATCTTAGGGTGTGGAGTTCTATAAAGTGAGCTTACCAGATCTCTGTAGCCTGCACCTCATCTCTGCTTGAGGCTAGCAGCTCAAGGCAACATTAGCCGCTACTAACATAACACACCTGAATCTCAGACCAAATTGTCAGCGATTGAGTTGCATTGTGGGTAATCTAGGCAGCAGGTTTTCACAAGAAAGAAGATTGCATCGACTGAAAAGGACAATATCTTTACTTGTGCTGCATCGATTTTCACTTTTAAAAATGTTAAAGGTATACTATGCAAGATAGTCGACTACTTTTGTAAACACACTGGCTAGAGAAAGTAAAAGCCGACCCCAGATTGACTTTTGTTTGGCATTTCACCTCGCTATATACGTTGTTGTGCGATGGTGCTTTGTCTCTTGGATGCCTGCTGCTTACGATCTGGCATCTGGTTGCTACTTCTTTCTAAAGCCCCAACCTCACCTGAGCACTGTGGAGGTACACACCCATAAACATCCTGGACAAAGAAAATAATAAAAGCCAGGCAGAGGGCAGAGTCTCTGCAGAAAAATGTGCCCCCACACATTTCTACTGGGTCATAAGTGATGATTGAGAGGGATTACTTCTCTATGAGTCTATACACTGTTTTAGGGAAATCCTGCATAGCATATCTTTAACTGTCCATCTTGAGTCCAACAGTGCTATAGGAACGCAATGTTAAATCTGTGGAGTTCTCCTTTAAGGGAAGACTAAAAGAATATTAAAAGATTCATTCAAACAAACTCTGCATGAAACCAAAAAGTCAAGTTATTCTCCCACTGACTGTCGACACAACTCAGAACTGTACATCCATTAAGACATCATGCTCAGGCCGTAAAAACAAGATGTACTTAAATTGAAAGCCATCGCCCTTTAAAGAGTAGTTATGACATTTTGATAATTATGCCAACTTGCTTTAAAGGGGAACACCACCTACATTAAGAATTCCAATATGTCATTTCCATGGCCTGGGAAAGATCAATCGATATTTGTGAACATGAGCTGCTCTCGCTCAAAGCCAGAAATAACATAAGTCTCAAACTTGTGATGTCATTAAGTATAAAGTCTGGAGCTGCTCCACAGACAATAAGTACACTGAGATTCACTATATTGCAATATCCAATTTCTGCCCTTATTCCAAAACAGACAATGTTCGCTCTAATGGCTAATGAAAATGAATATTCCACTAATATTCCTGTTTACATGCAGCCTTGCAGACTCAAGATTAAGATGCTCTATCATGTCATTGGTCATGTCAAAATATAGAAAAGTGGAACCCATGGAGCCTCTTGAGCCATTTGGCTTCTTTGCATCAACATTGGATTTTGAATTGGACTGGATTGTCAACCAGTGGTGGACTTGATAGACTGTGTAACACCTTCTTTCATTCCATCGGCAAACTTCTTCAAAAGATTGCAATGGCAATATTGGCGAATACCCAAAAACCTATTGTTATCTAAGTCTTTCATAATATTTAAAGACAAGGTGTGCTTCTCCTTACGATCAGAAACTTTCTGTCATGCATCTTCACCACACAGCTTTTCAAACTGTTGGCGAGTTGTGTACAACACATCCATGACAATGCACAGAGCTGACCGTACACAGGCAGCAAGGCTGTGTGTCACAAACCGCGGTTAAGACCCCAACTGAGATACATAGCCTGAATGTGTGGTATACATGTTCAAAGAATGCTCCTTAAAGCCAAATAATATTGACATATCCCACTTGTCTTTTGAGAAGAATGCTTCATTTGGAATAAGGCCTTTTCAGAATATCCAAAAGAGAATATGCTGTTTGCATGAACCCTATCAAATTCAGAATACTGTCATATTTGGGATAATAGGGGAATACTAGTGAGCATGTAAATGTATCCAATGAATGGGAGTCTGATTTTGTGGACCTGCAGAATCTTTGTTTTTATTTTTGTACCCAAACGAGCTTTATTGTATTGTTGTGTTCTAAGTTCTGAATCAGAACATTCCCCAGACTGCTCCCAGTGTCACCTCGAACATATGTCCCAATATATTGTCCATGGAGCAGCTCCAGACTTTGCACTTGATTAAGTTTTAGTACTCTAGTTTTTGAATTTGGTAGAGTTGTTCATGATCACTAATATTTTTGGACTGTCTTAGACTTTAGGAATAACATGAGTTTTTATTATTACTATTATCATTTTTGGGGCATTTTGCCTTTACTTGGACAGCAAAGGTGGGAGAGAGAATGGGGATGACACTCAGCAAAGGGCTGTGAGTCTGAATCGAACCCCGGTCACTGTAAAGGACCCAGCCCACATGAGGCGAACACTCCACCAGGTGAGCCAGAGGTCCTCCCACATGAGTGAATTTTGAAAATGGCTGTTGTTGCCCTTTAATGTTAACAACTATGTGACAAAATCTGGATGCCACTTTTAAGTCTGTACAGAATATATGAAGCTACAGCAGCAGCTACCAGCACCTCTAAAGCTCACTGATGAACACGCAATATCTCACTGGCTCAATCTGTAAAAATAATAATAATAAATGAATAAATGAAGGGTAAAAAACTGGGATAAGTCATGTCATCTCTGCATCCAGGAAATAGCCATAACCTCCGTGAAACCATAAACTGTCATTCTTACATTTCAGTTTCTTATGAAATAAAAGAATAATGTGTTAATTAGTTAAACGTAGGGGTGCTGGTAGGTAAGTTATGTCAACTCTGGACAAAGCAAGGCAGCTGTTTGCCTGTGTTTCCAGTTTATATGCTTAGCTAAGCTAACCAGCTGCTGCTAGTAGTTTAATATTTATACTACAGACATGACAGTGGTATAAATCTTCTCCTGTAAATCTCTGCAAAAAAAGCAAAATTTCAATCTATTCCTTTATGAAATTATCCAAAAACATTAAATTTGACTGACCAACATCTTCACAATCTAGATGATTCCTTATTGTGATCAATGACTTTGTGACTGATGAAAGATCAATTCCTAACAACTCTTTGTGACATGAAGAGAAATGCGAAATAAGAGTCAGATTCTACCAGCAGCAGAACACCAGTTATATGTGACAACAAATGCTTTAACTGCCTCTTATTTACAGCTACATTTATACAAACGTGAGCCAGCACCTTGCAACAAAATCGCAAGAAGTAAAATCCCGAAAACTGCGACACTACAAACCAAAAAAAAAGAAGAAAAAATCTAACTAAAAACTAAAAACAAATTTTAATTAAATCTTTATCTGTTCATCACTTTCACCATTTAAAGTCTTTCATTCACGTCTGTGGTTCACCGGTTCATCAAACTTATCAAAAGACACTGAGCTGGGGCGTAGGCACACCATTTTAACACGCCACACAACATGAACAAACTAAATGAAGACAGTAAATGCTCCTCTCACTCTCTGGGATAATTAGCTTCAACCTTTTTAAATAACAGTCCTCCATTAGGCACCGAGACATCTCTAATTTCCACTTGCTTGTTTTTCTGAAGCACATCCTCTGACAGGACAATGAGCCTCAGTCGAGAACAAAACAGACACTGATTATATCATGTATATTACACATTGTTGTTATCGTCACCTCAGTTTTTTGTTTATTGCATAAAAAACTGGTGTGATAATAAAAAGCACACATGGATGAGTCTGTTAAATTACTTTCCAATCTTCTTCTCCCATACAAAAATACATCCAATTTAATCCCAAGATTCAAAACATCCCCGTTAGTGACAGATCTACACGTCCAACATGAGTGCACTCTCGTTCCCTCCACTGACCTACAGCATCTTAACAACATGACTGATCATAAACATATCTGAGAAACCCACAAAGGATCTGAATGCAAGGTGAATTTATATGAACTGGTTGGTTTTACAACAGATTAAAGTAGGTGACTCTGCCTGCTTCTCAACTGCATGCAGTCAGACTCTCTGTCACACTGAGGAGAGGAGCTGAAGGGAAGCATTAAGCTTTTAGAGTCTGTGTGTGTCTGCAGGTACCAAGGAATCAGCTGGACAGGGGTGCGGATCAGCCTGCTGCATGCTAGGATGCTACAACGTGTCATGGACTCAATCTGTAAGATCTGTTGTTTCTCACTTTATCCCGATGCTCCGAGTCGTCGCCCTGCTGCCTTCACTTCTCAACAACCTTTAAGAACAATCAACACCTCCATCCTGCTGTATTTGCTCTTTGAGTGCCATTTAAAGGCCGACTGACCTTTCCACTAATATGATGGATTTACAGCCAAGGGTGACAGCTGGAGTGTGATGCATTGATTACTAAATGTAATCGCAGCAAGAGAGTGCAGGAAGATCCAGGCTTGGGGGGTTCGCAGGTTGCTGTTTTTTTTGTTTTTTTTTTAACAATAAATGATGGTCTGACATCACAGGCAGAACAGGCGAGAGCCCTCTCTTCCCTCCTCCCCCTCGCCGCGGGGGATACGGGGGAGCATAGCTGAACGGGTCAGACCCCAGAAACGAGGTGGAGACAAGTCCTTCTTGGTGGCTGTGAACTTCCAACCCATATGAGACCCGCAGGTTCGGCACTGAGCAATTGTCCAGGCGTACCTGAGAGCGAAGAGAGAGGACAACATTTTATTAAGGGAATATTTCATCCCCCAAATAACCACCTGTATATCAATTACTCATCCTGTTTAACACTGAATTTATGATCTTTTTTGCATTCCTCTTGATGAATTAAAGTCATAGAGGACCACGGTTAACAACAGCAAAACTGTAAAGCAAAACATCTCTTGACAAACTCTCACACAAGTCTCATTTATCGAGACGTACTTGAAACTTATCTCCGCTCTCTTCAACTCCACTGACAAAAACAGTAATTTTACCTTGCTGAACACAGGAGTTGTTGGTCTACAGCTGCCTCGATCAGTCAGCTTGTGTTATTGTGTGACTTTAATGAATCAGAACTAATCCTTTAAACACCAAATTCATACAGCGTTAGACCAGGAGCTCCTGTGTTCAGCAAGGTAACGTTAGAGTTTTTGTCAATGGAGTCTGGCTTTGAAGACAGCAAAGATATGTTTCATTTTCAGTTTAGTTTGAAATAGTGCTGACAATGCATGTGTTTGTGAAGCACTGAGCAAATGACTGGATAAAAGAGACTTAAACTGCACCAGTTGTAACTCATGTAAACACGGACCCTTGTGACTTAAATTCATCAAGAATTTAATCTGTTTTTGAATTCTTAGCTCCTCATGGAGCGTTGAGCTCTTCTTCACAAATTCAATGTAATACAGGATGAGTAGCTGTCATACAAATGATCATTTCAGGGGGTTATATCTTGAAGACACCTAGTATAATGGGTTAGAGGCATGTCTCACATTTATGACAACATTGAGAGGCACAGACGGCTCTGAGTCGATCTACTGTGTGTATCATGTGCTGTATCATTCACTTGTCTGAGGGAGGAGCGTGAGCTCAAAAGTTACCCTGGAAACCAGCTGTGCAGTGTAGATGGCCTGCCGACCAGGTTGAGGTTGTTGGCTTTGTAGACAGTCAGGGTTTCATGGACGTAGCCATGAGGGTTGACATATGCAGCCATGGGGCCATACAGAGACAAGCTGCAGGGAGAGGAGAGGCAGAGGAAATACGTCATCAGCAGCAGCGATTATGATCAAATGGTTCGTCCAAATAACAAAACGTCAGAATGGTCCTTCTAAAGAAAGAATAAAACAGAAAGAAAACTGATTTGAAACTCAATACGAGATACAAACAGAGTCAAACTGTCTAAAGGGGGTTTAAATTTTTTTTCCACTTGGACCCTTTTTTGTTGGACCCATGGTTTGGTATCTAAGGGGGCATTCACACCAGGATAGTCCGGGGAACTTGGTTGGCTTGGAGAGAATGCCAAAAAATTTCACACCTTCATTTGGTACGGTTCACTTTCACACAGCACTTTTTAAAGCAGACCAAACTACCTCGACAATTATGGAGCTACATTAGGGTCAAATGTTTTGTACTTGAAAAAATAAAATTTGAAACTGAATTCATGTGTTGATCTTGAATTTTGGAAAAATACAAAAATGTATTCAAAATAAAAATAAGTGTATGAAATGTTTTTTCAGGTTAAATATAATTTTGATTCACTTTGGTAATTCTTTTGAATGAATAATTTTTTTTCACTTTTCACTTACATATATATTTTAACATTTGAGGTCTTATTTTTTTTTTTTACAGTTTCAAATCTTATTTTTTCACTTTCAAATCTTTTTTTCACTTTCAGATCTTTTTTTTCAGTTTCAAATCTGTTTTTTGAGTTTCAGACTTTTGACCCTGATGTGGCGTGGGGGACGTGGCATCAACTGAGAGGGGTGTAGAATCATGAGTGACAGTGCCTTCAGGTAACGTAGGAACTAAAAAAATTCTGACTCAACACTTATATACACCATATTCATGTGACTGGCAGTGTAGAAATAGATGCCAGTGACAAACTTCCATTTAGAAATCTGTTTTAGACAGTACTGAGCACCAATTGCGGTGTAAGAGCGATAAATTATGCCAGATTTTGCAGTTCAACAGCCACATTTTAAGTGCTGGTATGTCCGATTTCCACATAGCACTGTGAACACAGCGTAGTGTCCACTTTGCTTGCGATGATGGCGTCCGGTCGATCGGGTCAATCTGCTGGAGCCCATACATCCAGCACACAGGCGAGAAAGTTTGTCACTGGCATCAATTTTTACACTGCCAGTCACATGAATATGGTGTATATAAGTGTTGAGTCAGAATTTTTTTAGCTCCTACGTTCCCTGAAGGCACTGTCACTCATGATTCTACATCCCTCTCAGTTGATGCCACGCCCCCCACATCAGGGTCAAAAGTCTGAAACTCAAAAAACAGATTTGAAACTGACAAAAAAAAAAAGATCTGAAAGTGAAAAAAAGATTTGAAAGTGAAAAAATAAGATTTGAAACTGTAAAAAATAAGATCTGAATCTGAAAAGACAAAACATGCAACTGAAAAAAAAAAAGACCTCAAATGTTAAAATATATATGGAAGTGAAAAGTAAAAATAAATTATTCATTCAAAAGAATTACCAAAGTGAATCAAAATTATATTTAACCTGAAAAAACATTTCATATACTTATTTTTATTTTGAATACATTGTTGTATTTTTCAAAATTCAAGATCAACACATAAATTTTCAGTTTCAAATTTTATTTTTTCAAGTACAAAACATTTGACCCTAATGTAGCTCCACAGACAATGTCACGCAGTAACAACAGCTGCTCATTTGGGGGCAGTACTGCCCGAAACAACCACTGACCAGGAAGAAAGAAAGCATGAGGAAGAAGAAAACCCAGCTCATTGATTGGCCAGGACTGAAAATGGAAACCCATCCCTTTCAGCCGGCTTGGTCACGAGCAAAAACACAAAACACCAAAATGCACTGCGCTCTATGTCACTTCCTCTCTTTGGTTCGCTGGGTAGTCCGTTTGCATTTCCCACTGTAAGCGAACCGCACCAGGGCTCACTTGCAAGTGAACCGAGACCCCCAGCTTTCAAGCGGACCAGGGTTCGCTCATTTGGTCGGCACCAGAGTTTGAATGAGCGTTCACACCACTCCTAACAAACCGAACTATCCATGGAAGCAGACCAGGGTTCATTCAAAGCAGACCAAATAGCCACAGTGTGAATGTGTCCTAAGAGACTAATGGGAGCAGCAACTTTAGAAATTGGTCCTGTATTGAGTGAGAGAGCTGTAGCTAGCAGCTGCAAAATAAGTTGCAATGTAACCACTGTGTGCACAGTCAGTTTACATCCCCTTTAAGTGCTTGTTTTCAATCACTGACAGGCTCAGATTATTGTTTTAATTGTCTGACAATTAGAGAGAGGATTTTTTTTTTAACTTTTTGAATAAGTGTAAGACCTTTTTTGTTTAGACCAGACTCCACTGAAATTAACAATACAGTAAACATCATTTTAATGTGTACAGAGCCAGCATATTTTCACATCTAACTGGGTGAATTAAGTGTTTATTTCAACTAAACCAGAGTTGGTGATTGGTGGAACAGTGGAAAGTCGAACCAAGACGGATTTTTGCGAGTTTTGTTTGGTTTTTGAAATGTGTTTTATGGTGATGAAATGATTGTTTCTTTAACTGAAGTCTGGTTACTTTGGCGATAGCAACTTTGGGGCAGTTTCTGGTTGACTCTTGAACAAAAGGACCCTTTCCATAATATTGTCAGACACTTAGAATAATAATCTGAGCAAATAAGCCCTTTTAGTGGACGTAAATTGGCGGTGGTACATGCCCTGAGTGGTTACATTGCAGCCTGTTTCTCAGCTGCTGACTGCAGAGCTCTCGCCCAATACAACTGTTTCATACATTGTTGTTCCCATCAGTCACTCAGACACAAATACATGGGAAAGTAGGTCCCAGGTTGAAAACTAACCCAACAGTGAGTCCATCACAACAAACTCACATCAAACTCAAATCCAGAAACCTTAAAGATACCACGTACTGTGCATCAAGGTGGATTCTCTGCACAAAATGTGTATAATGTAAACTAAGTGTAAAAAATGTTCTAACAGTACAGTGATGGCCACTCTGGATGGAAACTCTATATTTCAGAAAGAGTGTAGAATTTATTGAAAATCAGCACAGTGTGGAAATGCTTTTTGAGGTGGTGAGCTTGTTGAGAGGTCTCTGATTCACCATATTTTTTTTAATTTAGTTTTAAACAACTTGAGGCTCCACACATCATAGCGTAATTTCATCAGCAGCTCGAAACGAGTCTGGTGCTTTCTTGGTGCGGCCATTATGGAAATACAATACAGAATATACAAAGCTACGACCTGAGGATGGAAAATGTTGTTTCCAATCTTCAGTTCTACAATTATTTTTCTCCACAGGTCCTTGCAGACAATAAAAGAGAGACACATTTTGAGGCAATTTATCAAGTAGAAATTTACTGTACTCCTGTTCTGCTTTAGCTCTCTGATTGAAAATGCATTACGTACGTAGCGTTGTTAGCTGAGGAAGTGTGTAACCTTAAAAAAAAACCCATATTAAAACACATCTTTCATTTGCCGTTTATCTGGATGAACAGTTAATGCACTTTTCCTATAAACGCAGAGTGAGGATCTGGACAGTTACATTTGTGTTAGAGGCTCTGTGTGTGACTTCTGGAAAAATACCTTAGCCATCACACATCATAGTTAGTTATAAAAGTACATTACATAACAGTGTGTGTGTGTGTGCTTTCAGACTGCGAGTCTGCAGACGAAGTGCAGGGATATTAGGTCCATGATGTAACCTCAGATTTTATGCAACTTCTACGCAGAAGTATAAATCAGTGTCGACTTTGACGTGTTAATAATTGCAGTGATTACAGAGATGACGGTGAATACAAAAGAAAAAAGAAGAAGAAAGAAAAAACAATTATGAACAGGAGCAGACTGGTTCCTGGTAAAGTATCCCCATCAGACTGTTTTAATGCGTTTTTTATATTAAGTCCAAATGCTGCAGGAGAGGTCTCAATGAAAAGAAAAAGCAAAAAGTAAAAGGCAGCCTAAAATGTAATATTACTGTCTTTCAGTATATTAAAAAGATGAGCAGCCTCTTCATGGCATTAACTGTAAAAGTAGGACCAACAAATACCGGAATTTGTGCATCTAGATGTTTACAAATCCAGGAATCGTCACCTTAACGTGGTAGCACGGTTTGCACGTCCCTGTGACCCTGGGACCTGTGTTGTCCAAGGCAAATAGCTTCTGGTAGGGTCTACCAAAGCAAAGTGGTCCCAGGGGAGGGGGCAGACTGAGAGTGATTCAAATAATCCTGATGAGACAGCATAAAAGGAACTCCAGTACCTCGCATGGTATGGGGAAACTAGGGCCCCCTTCTGGAGCTGGACCTGGAGGTGGGGTGTGTGTGGGTGTGGGGGTACTCATGAGCCCAAGGCCAAGTACTGCTGTGTTGGTGTTTTCCCCAGGGAACGAAAGAGTCTCTTTGATGCAACTGCAAGTCGCTGAGAGGAGGTCTCTGACTGGTGTTTGTGCTTGTGCACCAAACAGCAGTTCAGTCTCTGGGGGGTGTCCTGGAAAGGGTACTAACTGGAGACTCTATAGTTCTGCTGGGAGACTTCAACGCTTACATAGGTGAAAATGTAGAAACCTGGAGGGAGGATGATTGGGACAAACGGCCTGCCTGATCTGAACCTGAATTGTGTTTTGTTATTTGACTTCTGTGCTTGTCATGGATTGGCCATTGAGTGGTTCTTAAGTGTACCTAGTACCAGAACACCCAAGGCCAAGGATCGGTGATCAACTTTGTGGTCGTACTATCAAATCTACAACTGTATGTCTTAAACACTCAGGTAGAGAGAGAGGCAGAGCTGTCAACTGATCACCACCTGGTAGGGAGGTGGATCAGATGGTGGGAGAGGCTGCCAGACAGTCCTGGCAAACCCAAATGTGCGGTACGGGTAAACTGAGAATGTCTGGCTGACGCCCCTGTCCACAGGATCTTCAACTCCCACCTCTGGAAGAATTTCTCGTGCTTCCCAGGTGAGGTTGGGGACAAGGAATTCGAGTGAGCCATGTTCAAAACCTACATTGAAGAGATGGCTGCTGAAAGTTGTGCTCTGAAGGTTGTTGGTGCCTGTCGTGGCAGCAACCTAAGAATCCACTGGTGGAGATCAGTGGTTATGGAAGCTTTTTTGGGCTTCATTGGCCCAGGGCTCTCCTGAAGCAGCAGATGGGTATTGGCTGGCCAATACCCATCTGCTGGTGGGAGAAGTTCAAGGAAGCTACAGAGAGGGACTTTCTGTTGGCCTCAAGGAAGTTCTGGCAAACAATTAGACGCCTTAAGAAAAGAAAGCAGGGCTAGCAGAGGAGGAGAACAACTGACCCGGATTGAGGATATTGTTGAGCGGTGGAAAGAACACTGTGAGTAACTCCCAAACTTGGCCATCATGTCCTTTGTGTAGGAGGCAGAGTCTGAAGACTCAGGGGAAGCATCATCCATATCCCTGGCAATGGTTGTTGCAGTAGTAAAAAAGCCAGGAAAGCTCTCATTTTACTTGTTCATTTACCAGTTCATCTATGCTCTAACTCTCACCTATAGTAATGAGCCTTGGGTAGTGACCAAAAGAATGATCGCGGATACAACTGGCTGAAATGTGTTTCCTCCATAGGGTGGCTGGGTGACAGACTGAGACATCCGGAGGAAGCTCGGAGTAGAGCCACTGCTCTTTCACATGTAAAGGGGCCAGTTGAGGTGGTTCAGGCATCTGATCAGGATGCCTCCTGAGCACCTCCTGTTTTCCAGGCACGTCCAACTGGTAGCAGGCTCTGCAGGAGACCCAAAACATTCTGGAGAGATTATATATCTCATCTGGCCTGGGAATGCCTCTGGATCCCCTAAGGGGAGCTGGAAAGCTTTGTTTAGGAGAGGGATGTCTGGATTAACTTGCTCAGCCTGCTGCCCCCGCGACCCAAGCCCCGCATAAGTAGATAAAAGTGGATGGGTGTTTAAAAATTGTAATGCTCCATTAAAAAATATTTCATTGCTGGAAAGATGGTCTTTTCATAAAACTAGGCTGTCTTTGCAGTAGAGAGCTGTAAATGGTTTTAAAATTTGTGCTAAATGACCAAAGAAAACAGAGGAAAAGACCTGCGGCATTTACTTTTGCTCAAGATGTAGAAAACCTACAACTACCAGAACGCAGTGTGCACACCAGACGATTAAATGCCCCAGCTGATGGGTGACGTAATGCGAGCTTGGCCATTGCGACATAGGAAACAATACGGCAGCCAGCTGGTAACAAACAATCTCGAATTACAGTTAAACAGAGAGCTAAATCATGTTTCTGAAAACCTTTTAGCCAAAAAATAGGGAACACAGTAACAGAATCTTGGTTCATGTTTGATCAGCGCTGCCTAGTTTTACTGATTGATTTCAGTTTTTTCAGCCTCCATATTTATAATACAGGTTCATGTCCTGTTAACACATTTTCATATTACAGCCAAACAGTGCACTAAAATATGTTTCTGAGGACATTTTAGGGAAGATATAGGCAATACAGTGACATAAATCTTGGTTTTTATTTGATCAGCACTGCCTAATTTTACTGTTTGATCTGAGTTTGAGACAGGGAGAGGCAAAGGGGTGGGTCTCTCGCTCAATCCCCTCCCAGACTCTAGGACATACGAAAATGCGGATGTACAATCTGTAGTTCGAGCTCAGATTTTTGCTGGGAGATGAGCAAAGAGATCTGGATGCTGGCAAGATGGAGTGAAGTTTACCACAATTCATTTACATATAATAGCCACACTGTTATGATACAAAGCTGGTTGAAAATCAGCAAAGTATCCCTTTAAATTATATTTTTACTCCTAAATCAAATGAGTTAAGACTATATGAAGCTTTCATGCATTTTACGATCTTTGTTTTGGTTACCTGCCAGGCAGGTGAAGGAATTATATTCACAGTGATGAATTATCTCTTCTTAAAGTGTTTTTAAACACTGAGATGAAAAGCATTTGTAATAACCAAGCTAAAACATGCACGAGCACTGATGTTCTCACCTGAAGATCTCATTTTTTGTGGTGATTTCTGTGTCCTGGCACTGCTTACAGCACAGTGATGTGCACTGCAGAGGAGAGACAATAAAGAGATAAAAGGACATATTAATTCTCAGTGCAAAGTGCTCTCACTGTTGAGGCCTTTATGAACATGAGCCACAAGCTGGGTGACACAGGTTCAGGTAGGCAGTGTGTGACCGAGACACTCTCTACATTCAGGAGGATTATTATCCTCAGTTAGACAGGAGGGATAGAGCAGATAATAGGAGGGCACATTAAATAAGCACTTAACACATCTGGTAATAGCTGAACACTTTCTGGTGATGCAGCTGAGTGTGTGTGTGTGTGTGCTCACCCAGGAACATAATTCTGTCGTTATAACATATACATACAAAGCAGTGAGGTAAGCCAGGAGGACAGAGCCAAAACTGCTTTGCTTATATCAACATGTGGATGTTAGTGTAGGGGTGAAGCAGACAAGGTAACGTAGAGAGCAGCTTCAACACCCTCTTGTCTGTGTCCAACCTCCCCCTCAGATCAAATATACTCTTTCAGACAACTCATGAACATCATCACTGAACACAACAATAAGCCTAAATATATCTATTACAAACAAATTTCTGCTGTGTGAATAAAAGATGCAAGTAAATATTCACCAAACATGCCTCTTACGGATCAAATGTGATAAACAGCTAATGGCTACTGTGTATTTACTACAGATCTCCCAAAATCCACTCTTACCAGTAATAAAATCGAACTGTCCGTTGCTTACACTAAATTACACCAAACCAAAATATAAATGAAACACTTTTGTTTTTGCTTTTGCTGAATGATCCAAGACCTGTTTATGGACACAGACTACTTCTTTTTCTTTCTCAGATTCTGGTTACAAATTTGTTAAAATCAATGTTAATGAGCATTTTATAAACATAATCCAATCACCTGACAGATGTGGCATATCAAGATGCTGATTGAACAACATGATAACAACACAGGTGTGCCTTAGGATGGTCACAATAAAAGGCCACTCTATAAAGTGCCAAATTCACGGAAACAACATTGGAGACTTCTTGTCATAGTAAAATGAACATTCAATTTATGGACAACAGCTCTGGTGGACACACCTGCATACCAATGACACGCTCCCTCAAAACTTGTGACATCTGTGGCATCGTGTTGTGTGATCAAACTGCACCTTTTAGAGTGGACAGGAACGCTTGTGTAGTAATGATGCTGTAACGCCTGCTGGGTGCAATTAAGCCTTTTGTGCGCATAGAAAAAAAAAGTAGTAGTAAAACATGGGAGCATAAACGTAAGTGTTGCTTTCACATTTCTGTTCGAGTGTATTTCGTAAAAGTTTTGTTGTGCAGGCCAACTTTGGGCTGAAATATTGCAGAAACAACACATCTATCAGCCCCTACAGGAATGACTAAATATACCAGAGAACATCAGAGGAGAAACAGACAAAGACTGTGCAGTGTGACACAAGTAGAAACACCAGATCTGATGACGCCATGCGGGAGGTGACGGCTGCAGGGACAGAGGAGAAAGACTAAGGGGGTTGAGCAGGAATGAGGGGTTAGTGGTGACCTCAACTTACTCGGTCCATGATGTCCAACTCACAGCGAAGTCTCTGGATGGCACTGCCGATCTTCAGCAGCTGGAGCCGCAGAGCGTCGTCTATGGGCAGACAGGCCGCCACTCTGTAGGAGAAATCTGACAGAAACCAGACAGAAGGGAGAAGACAGGGATGAAAGGAAGGAAGGAAAGAAAGCACAAAGAACACAAACAAAGACGTACGTGTGCATGCGTGTATGCGTCTGCTATCCATCTGTAACACACTGAACAGAGGCTGACCTACGGCGTTCGTAGGGAGAGAGTCGTCCTTCAGATTCTCGTCCCATTCATGGAGCTGTTTCTTCACTCTGTTCATGAGCGACTCCTGTGAGGTGACACACATGAAGCAGTGGAAACGTGGTTTACATTCAGTCTTACATGATGTTTATCTATGGAGGAAATACCAAGCGGTGTACCCGGGATGCAGTACTCACAGAGTCGTAGAGAGCATACACCCAGGGCGGCCATGGTGTCAGACTGGCACAGTGAAACTTCCTCTGTGATGAACAACAGACGCACCATTAACTAATTATATCTTCCTACAGTGATTACTCAAGTGCTCACAGTTCTCTTCTCTTCCCACGTTACTATCAATAACACACACGTCATGGCCAAAAATATCTAGACACTGAAACAACATACTTACTGTTGAAATTTCCATGTAATTCAATATTAAATATCATTATATAATGTAGCATTAAGCTTCATAACTGATAACCTTGTCTGATATAATGATGAACTGAATATATTCAGGTTTTAGACTGTTGGTCTGACAAAAACAGACATGTGAGGAGGTCACCTTGGGCCCTGGGTAACTAGGATGGACACATTCTACTATTTTCAGATGTTTTATAGACCAAACAATTAATCATTTAATTGAGAAAATCAATAATGGAATCAGTGCTTATAGTTGCATTCTTGCTTCTTTTGCTGTCTAGCATCTAAGCCACCTCGAATTCCCATTTCCTTGTGATAGACAATAACTTCTGTCTGACTGTGATTCTAACTTATTCAAAGAGAAACTTCTGTATTTTTCAACAGGGTTGTCGAGCTAGTTTGTTGTCTCTGTCAAGTATCTGTCCTCTAGTCACTCACTCTACAGCAGGAAACAGCACTTCAAAATATACACTCTGTACTGGTAATTCACTGTACTTAAAAATAAAGTGTGGTTCTTTACAAACTTGACATATTTGTGAGTCACTTGCGGTCCATTCACAATGGACCTGTGAACCACTATTGGACTGTCGCCCACCAATTGGGAACCACTGCTTTAAAGGGTGCTTGTTTATGCCACTGAGAGACTCAGATTGTTATTACAAGTGTCTGACAACATGATGGAAAGGACCCTACAGAGAAACAAATCATTTATCTTCACTTTACGGATGATCCGGTCCATTATTGTCTTCCTGCAACAACTCAACTTAAAAGATTTGAGAACAAGACGTCTCCTTCAGTGAGACTTGATCAGACACAAAACAAACAGACTGGATCAGGAGAGAGGAAAAGAAAAACATTCAATTTCTTTGTCAGACACTAATAACAATCTGAGACTGTCGGTGGCAAAAAAAATGCTCTTTTAGTGGACGTAAATTGACAGCGAACAATTTCATTTCACAGGACCAATTTCAAAATTGTTGTCTCCATTTGTCACGTTCCCACAAAAACGTGGGAAACTAGGGTACAGGTTGAAAAATACCAAACCTTCCCCTTAAGTCCCCATAAAACAGAAGTTAGAACTCCCAGTGAAATAAAATAATTGAGTGGTGTACGATTAGAGGGATTTAAATCCTTCGCATTTGATTGGACTGCTAAAAAGTAGGTGGGCTGAAAGTTTAGCACGATATGTCGGTACAACAGAGTCCGCTGCTGGCTCCACATACACACCTCCCTCACTGTTAGATCGGGAGGATGAGGGAGAGATGAATCAATTACATTGTTTGGGAAATGAAAACAAAGGTTTTGCCTACTGATATCCAAACACACATCTCTTCCTTTTGCTCCTCATATCGCTCTGTTAGCTTTTACAACATACATATGGTGTGGGTTTATATGACCGATGCAGATAACTAGTTGCCCAAAGTCTCCTTTGACTGTATGAACTTTTGTAAACCCCTTGAGAGCAGGATGAGTCATCAAACATTTAAAACATTTAGCTGGTTTTACATAAATCAAATAGACAAGATTTTGATGTAAAAATACTCTGACACTGATTTTTTCTTACATATATTTGGTATGTAACAAAAGATAAATGATGAATCAACACATGGACACAAGATTAAAGCTGCGAAAATGTATCTTTCATTTCATGGAGACTTTAACAGCAAAGGCTGTCACATGTTACTGCTGCAGATGTGAACTACATGTGCTGTGAGCGCTCGTGTGTCTGACCTGTTGGTAGTTATTCCACCAGTGTTGGGCCTGTTTGCAGCTTTGAGTCGGGGGTTTGGAGGAGGGGTGCATGTGGAGTCTGGAGAGGGGTGTGAGCTGCACGGCAGAGAGGGGATCTGGAAGGATGCGTTCTGGAAGGATCTGTACTTTGGCTTGTCTGATCCTGAGGGGATAAACAAAGGGAGACAATAACACGGGTCGTGAAAAAAACAGAGAGGCAAGGCGGGAAATGTGGAGGAGAGCAAGAGAAGCTGAGTGAAACTAAGTGGATGAATAACAGACTAAACAAATGGTGTGCTGGCTAAATGCTATCAGGTGTGTGACAGGATGTTTGTTAATCTGAGAGGATAATAAAAAAAGGTGCAGTCTGTACATTTTCTCTGTCAGCAGTGAGAAATATTCCTCTAAGTCCTCACACAAGGTGCACTCAGTGAACTCCCTGGAGCTCAGACCAACAAACATTCACTAAGCAACACCACATGAGCAGTAAAGAGCACCTTCAGGTGTAACCATGAATCAGGACGCACACCGAAAATAGCATTCAGTTCAATCCTGCCAAAAGACGATATGCTATGTTTAATTTCTATCTATTTAATGCACAAACAGCAACAAAAATCCACAAAACAGCTGCCATAATATGATGGCAGTGACGCTGAATTTCCAAATGTTTGTTTCAGCAATCCAAAATCCAAAGGTTGAGCATTCAGAGGCGTTACAGAGAGAAAGAGAAGTGTATCGAAATACACAGAAAACGCTCTATCAGTATTCAGTGCACATCACCAAAGACGGCACGACGGCGGATCCCACTTAAGCGGGCGCTAACTTCAATTCTCTGCTCGCTGGCATCACTTGCAGTACAACAAAAGGTCAACAGGATTATGGCAACCAATTTATGTACATTACACAACGGCGACTACAGAATGGCGGAAATAAGTCTTTATGAAGACCCAGTCTTATGGACGGTTAAACTCAATGACTTCCTGAACAGTGGAGGATGTAAGGAGGCATGAGCTCGAGTAGGGCGACAGCAGTTACGGCACAAAGAATGGGCTTTGCATTTTCTTGTTATCTACACCAATTATAAAAATAAACTAGACCAGACGAGCCTTCGATGGAAAATGGATGTGACAAATGGTCTGAAATTATGGCCGGTTGTGTCAAATACATGGACGAAGCTGGGGGAGAGCTCACATTATATAAGATACTGCACAGATACTGTAACACAATATACAGGCTCCATATAATGACACTGGAAATGTAAATTGGAAATGTAAATAGGATATAGGAACACAGTATATGGGAAGGTAGTTAGGTCAGACCACTTTAGATCCAGCCGGGTATTAACAGTCTTAAATACCGGTAGTAGGTTTGGTTTAGAAATTCCTTAAAGTCCAATGTTGTGTTTAGTGGGAGACCAGACCAAATACCAAACATATATAAGTGTGTGTTTTGAGTAATGTTAAGACCCTAGTCGGAAACAAGGCCCCAGAACTGAAAGAATAGGTGAGTGCAACAGTGGAAATAACATCTTTAGAATGTATGTGCTAAGATAAGATATACAGATATAAAATAAGTGTAGGAAGGTTGTCGCACTGGGACCAGTTCTGGGCTTATATTAAAATAGAAAATAGGTCAGATATCAGTCTCCTGTGTGACTATGTGACACTATGTATGACATGTTTTCCCTCTGTTGTTGTTTTATTTTTTTTATTTTTCTTCTGGATTTATTCATTTGTTATCTTTTTTTTACTGGATATATGAACTAAAGTCGGTCTCCATAATGTCAAAAATATGCCATGTGCTCTCATACAGTGGAATAACACATGTATGTTATGTACCAAGCTTTTCAAAAACTTATAATTAAAAATAAATAAATAAATAATCCAAACCCTCTCAAGAGTATGTAAAAGAAAAACTTTAACACAACCATGTACACATCATTTCACAACAAATACATCTTGAATACTTGAAAGTGTATATTTACTGTAGTAACTCCATGAATACAAACATCATAAGTTGACTATGATGCTCTCAGTTTACCTTTGAAGCCAACTATGAATAGTTAGTCTGCCCTCTAGCTGTGAACTACTGGAGCATCACTCGGCTGCAAGAAATGACTGGTCAAAAACTGATATCTGATGTGATGTCATTTTCAATATGCATCATGTATGATGTATATAAAACACTAACAATTCAAAGTTTGATTAAATGTTTTATATTGACTAAAAACATCTCAGGGAATTGAATATTTCCAGTAAGTCATGCTTATACTCAAAGTTAATGTGAATACAAATGAACACAGAGGCTGTTCAGCACACACTGCATGTAAGTGATCCACTGATCTGCAGTCCTCATCCAGAGTGCTGCTTGTTTTCTACCTTATCAGGTGGTTAAAACCAGATTATTACATTCATCTTACATTCCCATTTGAATCAGCCCCTGCCTAGATGATTACCATGAAACCCTGCAGGGCTCTGATTCCTGCACACAACCACGGGCTCACAATGTGAGGACAACAACACAACATTTATGTCTTTATTCATAGAGTCCAGTCCTCATTCAAATGTGCACATGCATTTATCGCTGACCTTTGGTTTAATGATTTATGATGCAGTTAAACTTACCCGTCTGCTTGGGTTCTTATCTCATGGACCTTGAATCTCTGCCTCCCCACAGCTTTCACTTTGACAGTTTCAATTCCATATTCCTGCTCTTCTCTGTATGCATAGATTTCAGCTGTTGTCCCAAACTCTGCCTCTGGGTCACCTGTATCACTGCAGAAACATGCCAGATAAAATCATTGCAATTAAAGTAATTCAAAAACGTATTTAAAGTTGTAATTCTGTAAGGCTGGGGGACTCACAAGAGACACAAAAGCAATGGTGCAAATTGAAGCAGCAGAGACATCCTGACTTTTAATCCCTTATTTGGGTCAAGCTCCAACAACACTGGCTCCTACATTTCCCATCATCATGCAACTTAATGGCATTTTTTAAAAGAGCCTCAAACCAAGTTTAATGGATGCCCAGATCTTTCAAACTCAATGCACCCTGTTTGTAACACAGGCTTTCTGTTTTATACTGTATGTTAAGTCTCCTAGCTCAAGCCACGATAACCCGTGTGATGTAATCTGGATTATTTTCTCAGACTTGTGTCACTGTTGAGGATTTAAGGTTCTAACTGGAGCCACAAACCACCAGGACACAACTGCTGCAACTGTTTTTATAGGCTGACTCGAACTCATCATGGCTAGTAAAGCCTTTAACTCCTATACCAAACAAAGAAATGCTCTCTCTGTCCAGTCTGTGATGATTGCCAGTGGCTACAGAGCCTTTTGCTTTGCTGCTGACCTGTGAGCGAGCACAGCAAAGGTGCGGTCCCTCTGGATAACACTCCGCATCATGCTGACCTCCTGTGGCCTGAAGAGCTGCAGAGGCAGCGTCTGACCTGGCACCAGCATCACAGCTGTGTGTGGCAGCACAGGGATGGTCTGACAGCTGTCGTCATCGTGGACTGTGCGGCCGTGAAACTCTTCCATGTCTGCTCCCAGGTACTGCCAACAGAGGGGTCAGAGTCAACACAACACAGCAGCTGCAGAACACTAACTCTGCAGCAGCTCTCTGATGGAGTGACAAACACTAAGGAGGTAGGATTACATATGTGTGGTAGTAAACACGTAGAGAAGGAAAGCATCACTCACAGCATGTGATGTGGGCAGGCTGGGGTCAAAGGTGATGATGGTGGGCTTCTCTGCCTCCTCATTGTCTCGGTCCTCTGTCTCCATGTCATCTTCCTCCTCCTCTTCCTCATTGTCTGTCATGGCACAGCAGAGACAGAAGCTCACAGTGAGGCCAGTTAGCTCTTTAAGTGTCTTTTAACCAACCTACAGGTGCAGCTTTATCATTTTAATGAGTCACCGTGATGGCAGAAATGAAATGAAAGTGAGAGCAGCTCTAATGTGTCAGTCAGGGTGTGATGTCTGACAGTGGCCTGTTGTGGAGAAATGTTAGCTAGCAGTTAGCTGTTAGCAGGGCGAAGAGATAAACGCAGTTCCGGTGAAACACCGAGCGGACCGACCGGCAGCTCGGTGAGTTTGACTGTTACCTGGTAAAAGCTGTAACTGGTTCCCCATGTTGTCGTTAATGTTGTCTTCACCTCCTCCCCTCTCGTCAGCCATATCCTTGTGTTTACAATACTAACTCTTCTTCTACGGCGTCTTCAGTGTGCAGCCTCCAGGAGGACCCCGAGCGCCCCCTGGCGATGTGTCACGATTTAACCTGGGTTAAATTATGCAGATTAAAATAATCCATTGACATTATGTCTCTGGCTCTCATTTTTTTCTGTCATGCTCTCATTTGAAAGCCGCAATTAAAAAAAAATTCAACAGTTATATATAAAACATATTCATAATACCATCTCAACCTTCAGTCTGGTCATCAGTGCTCCTTTTATGACAAAATAACCACTCTCACGGAGACACCTGAAAGATTTTAAAGACTAAATCCACAAAAATGGAAAGTCATCAAATATATTTACACAAGCACTGTGCTTTAAGTACAATTTTTAGATAGCTGTACTTCGCTTGAGTATTTCCATTTATGTTTCTTCTCCTTCTGTGTCACCACATGGCATAGGAACATATTTTAGGGTACTTTTTACTCCACTACATTTATCTGAGAGCTACTAGTTAGAGCTACTTACTCTGCAGATTAAAGAGTTAATTCTGCCTATATAATTGGTACCTTTTCTTTTTCCTACTTATGTCAATTTGCTGATAAAAGGAACATTTTTAATGCAGGACCTCAGAAAACACTGGCAAGATATTGTGTCTTTTTTATATCCTTTGTCCACTTTGCATCTTTGTTTACTCAAATTAAGTTCACGCAGTAGTTTGAGCCACACTAAGACGAATTTAATTGGATCCCATCTCTGCTCATCACACGCAGAGAGGTTGAGTTTATTTGTAAAACATTACCACAACAAAACTAGCCATGATGTTTCAGGTTTGGCATGACAAATCCAAACTATGGAAATAATTGAATAATTAAAAAAGAACCAGGTCAAGCTAAATTGGAAAGCAAGTGAACTGAAGTTGACAAAAGATCAGCAAATTAATTGCTGTGCTCTTCTGCTTCACTTGAGCAGCAATCTACAGTTACAACCAAAGTTATCAGAAACATCCAGAAGGACCCCGTTTCATTTTGAATAAGTAATTTTGCCTCTGGTGGACAGTGATGTCAAATACTGAGATTCCCCCAATCCCAAATGGATCCCTTACAGACTCGTTGACTCAAGCCCTAAACCCTTACAGACCTAGGAACAATTCCATTTCTTCCCCTTAGCCCTTGTCTTGGCCCTTCCCCTTGGTTTTGCGCATAATCTATATGGCATCTATTTGGGATGGGGGGACTGTGTAATTTTAGATGTCAGCTGCAGTGTGGTGTTATCAGCATTTAGGAGTTCAAATACCTTCATGCCCATATATAGATATGCTTGTACATGTGCATGATAATGGGAAAATCATGGGAAAATCAATCACCTATAACACCAACAGCTTAATTTGTTTGTCCTAAGTGCACAAACATGTTGCCAATGTAACCCTGTGCTGTCCAGTAATTATGTGGTACTGGTCTGATACCTGAGGACTAACTTCTTCAGTTAGGCAAGTTATGTACCGACTTTCCAGATTTTGACACTAATTTTAGAAGACCAGAGGTGACTGGATTATATTAAACCCAAATCACTTGCAGTCAGCAGCCATCTGTGGTCCAAATACAACCTTTGACAAGTAAATTTCCACATTCTCCATTTTAAGTTTGTCACACATTTCAAGTTACTATACACCCAAGTTACATGACTGACAAAACCAGAGCTGTGATACACGGGACTGACACATGCCATGATGTTCAATTAATGTTTAAGTAAATGTAAATACAGAACAATTTAATCCCATTATGGTGAAATTAATAAAGAAGCTGAAGCTTGTGGTAAATTTTAACAGTGTTCATTTATTGTTCAATACACAACCACATCACAGTTGTTGCTGAACAAAATGTATTATGGTCCATGAACAAGACAGCTGTAGTTCTGATGTTCAGAGATGGTCCAGCATCTTTGCCTCTTCCCGTCAGACGTTCACAGCAGGCTCCATGAGACGCGCAGTCATCTGAAGTCAGGGCTTTAGGCCTTCGTTCCAGTGATGGAGGCTCCACTTCAGCCACATGCGTCAGTCATCTGGAGAGGCTCCGACAGGATCACAGCTGGTGGGGATGAGGGCTTACTTTGACCTCTGCCTCATCTTTCTCCTTTTACGCTTCAGCCTGTGATTAAAAAAAAACAAAAAAAAAAAAAAAAAACAACAGCTGTCAGGAAAATGTTCAGGAGTTTTCTGCTCAATAGCCCTTCAGCAGTGCAGAAATCTGGACTGACCACAACCCTGACAAGTCGTCCACATTTTTACTGGCCAAAAACAAAGGATTTAATGGCCCATTCAGTAACAATTTAACCTGGGACACGAGATAATGAGTTTAAAAAAAAAAAAAAAAAGGAATTTATCAGTATCTGCAGTTACAGCACTGCGTAGGATCCTTCAATTTGCCTTTTTAAATGCATTAGACCTTTTACCATCCCATGTTTCACCTTTAAAGGCAACATCAGAATTTGGAGTCATATTACAGGTTCTGTATTTAAAGGGAGTTAAACTGCAAAGACACTTCCTAAGCTTTAAGGCAGACTCAATACTGATGAATGGTTGCATTTCAAAACTGCGGAGGAAACATGCTCAATATAATTTAATGAATTTCAGCCATTTTAAAATCATGGGTTGCATCCTGGAGCCATTATTCCAAAGATTTTAAGTTGTAAGTGATGTTCACATGGACAAATATTTAGAACATGAATCTATGGACATGTCTAGAGCAATGTGCACATTTGTGACAGGCTCCAGTCCTGCCTTTACTGCTGGGCACACTTGAGGAGTTGACTATGGATGAGTCTTTAAAAATGGACATAAGCAGGTATTCAATTCCAAAGTGGAAAAGACAAGTTCACACTAGACAGCAGACACAAATACTGGGTATAACCATCATTTGATCAAGTGCTAGTGTTGAACTGGATTGGGATTTAAAATTTGAGTGCACTGTCATTAAATACATGATAGATTACATGATAGATTACAAATAATCTCAGGTAGCTTTGTCACTACTGAAGTGGTAAAATAGTTTTCTTATTATGCACACTCAGTTTTTCAACATGTATCAAAATCCTCAAACGACTGGCAATTAGGAATCTGCGTAAAGGAAAGAGATCAATAAGGCTTACCTGCGCATACGCTTCTTCCTCCACTGGAAAACAAGAGGGATATTTATTAGTGTACAGTAAATTCAGGTCAGTGGCCATGTGGGCCATCCCTCTTACTATGTGACAGCATGCTTGTTGTGAAGCAAAGAAACTACACCACACTACACTGGTACTGAAGACAGTAAACAGTAACGTCTGTCTCCCACCAGAACTAGACATTTAACCAATACACACAAATACCAAGAGGTTCACCATTGCTAACATTAAGAGTATGAACCAGAGCGGGCCTTTCTGCAACAGCAACACTTGCATTACATTCCCACTGTACGGTATAAAATGTCTGAGTTACTAGCACAGTAGGAGTTACTGGAGAATAAATACATTGAGAACCGCTTTCAGCAGCACAGACATTTAGCATTGTTAACATTTGAGCATGCAGCAAAGCGGCCCTCCTGCAACTTAACATTTACACTATTTCCTCTTGCACTGTCTTCAAGCGAGAGGTTTAGTTTACATTATCATCATAGTTCTAGTGTGTGGAAAACAAACACATAGCTACAGAATCGTTTTCGGCCAACAAACAGGATAAAGCAGCGCTGCGGTTGCTATCCAGATGCTAGCTAGCAGCATTGACTGAACAGGAAGAGAATATAAAACATTAAATTACTGACACAGGCTGGTCAACTCACCTTGGCTCTCATCGTGTGGAGAGATTCTGTGAAAACAATACAAATGAAATTATTAGTAACAGCGGATGATTTGTAAAACTTGAAGATTTATTTGGATTCAGTTAGCAGCGAAACAAATTCACATACCTCTGAGCGAGGAGAGCAACGGAAAGAGGATGTGACGAAGGAAGAGGGAGGAACTTATACAGGCGTTTACGTCACGTTCGAGCGCCAAGTTTTTTTACTTTGCTCACTGGGAAATGTAGTCTTAATGGTCAGGACTGCGTTTTTCAGGCATAAAAGTTATCAAAGTGAGATATGGCGCTTTAAAACTTTCTTAAATGATTTATATTGAGAATGTACAAAACATATTTGGCATTCATTAGGTTCAGGATGGTGTGAAGAAACTGCTAAAGCGAAAAGTAGAGCAGAAAATAAATGTTATTATCATTATTATTATTATATATCTATTATTACAAGATTGAAAATGATTTCAAAGGGAGTGCCTTAACTGCAAGTTGAAATTAATAAAGGGAGGCAAAAAAGTACAAAAATGAATAAATTAAAAAAAGTAGTAACCATAAAATAAAATTAATTATTTACAAGGGCAAATTTATTTTTTCTTAGTTATCTGACATGATAGGAAAATGTTTTTTTTAGGATCACATAATTGTGCTTTTCTTCCTTTAATCAGTTTTAAAGACTTTATGTACAGTATAAATTAATTCAAGAAAAAATAAAAGTTGGGGGAGGATTTCAGGATTTTGATCTTATGTATAAAAAAATTGCCAAACATATGATTATATTACAACAGAGTTTGTCATTTTTGTTTTTCAAGATCGTGCCAAATATTGTCTCTAGATTTCGAAGCTGGAAATGATGAGATATTTAGGTTCATGCATTTGTGAATGTCAAGCCAAAATGTATGTATTACACTCCTTGGGAAAAATATATGGACTGTGAATTCAATATCACTTTCATAAAATCAATATTAAATTGTAGTTTTAGTAATTCTTTAGAAGGATGACTGCATAAATTCATCATTTTGAAATGTGTTTCATTTGTTTGGGAGGTAAAGGTAAAGTCAGATACATAGATCTTAGTTTATTAATTTCATTTTTATCAAATTTGTGCAAGACGTAATTTTTCTTTTGTCTTCCAGAGAATCATTTTCAGCAAGACAGTTTCTTATTAAGTATTTATGGCATTTCTCGTCCAAAATAAGAATCCCTTGAATTGCTAGTGGGGCCAGTTGATGCTGTGATACTCTAAAACTGAGCCAGGCTTTCAGGGCTGCAAATAAAAACTAGCCTGGAAATAAAGAGACCTAATGAATGTTTCAAAAGGTTGGCTTTTGTACATTGTACAGCCTACAACTGCAGCTCTAACCACTGAATTAACCTAAAAAATATGGAATTATCTTACGGACATCAATTACTTAAATGGCCATTTGGTTAATTTTATTTCCACATCATAACATAAAAAATAATTGTAATATTAATGTTAAAAGACAAGATTCATCCTTGACCTTGCAGCTAGCACCTCAAGGTCCCCTTAATCGCTTATCTGGAGATATCAATTAATGAAACAGTCTTCATTCGCAAAGTCTAAAGCTCTAGTAACTACCTTGACATTAGTTTTTGTTGAAGCTCTATATCTATTTTTCTTCCCAACTGCAAAAACAACATAAGCATGAAACCATCCTGCTTCTCAGCAGAGGGCGATACAGATAAAACCCTCTTAAAAAGGTATTTGTAATTTAATAGTGTTATTAATACCTATCATGATATGGTAAATTCGTTTGTAAATCAATCAAATGGTCTTTTTTTTTGTTAAATCCAGCTTATTGAAAAATATATCGCCATGAAGTTCAGGTCATTGTTTTCCAACAATTCCCAAATTGGCCTAATACACCCAGAGGTAACAAATGACTAGCAAATTCCAGCTTTATCATGTCTCCTTCAACACTACCACAACCCCTGAATTTAAAACCTCACTATTGTAGAGTCACAATGTTCCTCTGCAGGCATCTCCAGTATTGAACTTTGACAAAAACCCCAAAAGAAAACAAAGAGAAATGTATGAAAATGTTTTATTTCATTAGATGTAAAGTTCCATTGCCCACTGACTGAGCTACAAAGCAGGATTTTACTTTTCTCAACATGTTCAACTGTTGACAAATCTGACCCAACACTGACCCAGACTCAAAATAATCTCCGACTGGTCCAATTCCACTGAAGACACCCATAAAACCTTTTGTTAAAGTGTGGTCAGCTTCAGTTTTCATGCTTCACCAGACCAATGATGTCGTAAAGCAAGTAACAGGTGTCACTGATAGAAAAGTTCTTCAAAACTAGAACGTAGAGATTTTCCGTCGTTTCATAAAATTCAAGGGGAATGGCAGTAAATGTAGCGGTTTTGTTCCCAAAAGTCAAGCTGATTACAACTGATTTTTGCTTGTATACTTAAAAATACTCCAGTCTTCTGCTCAGGTTATTGCTTTAAAGGAATCTAGTGTGGTTAAATCTGGCCTGTATGATGGAAGAGTAACCATAAACCCTCACTACATTAACTCTGATGCAAAAGCCTTCGTTCATATTACAATCCTTGTCATTACTTCATTGTCAATTTTGTTACCTTTTTTTAGTTTGTCATTTCTAAAGGGGGACAAACTTATAATTTAACCCTTTACTGCACAGTTAAGAAAAAATATGTATGATGACATGATTTTAAATGTTAAAGGTCCATTTTTTATAAAGCGCTGAATGAATAAACTCGTCTTCTCTCATCAAGACACGAAAGAGGTGACAAAGTGCTTGTAAACTTTTCGATAAAATATCTGAATATTCATTTTTACTACAAATTCTCATTTAGATATAAACAAGTTTAGATAACTTGTTGTAGCTTTGTTGCCAAAGGGAAACATCATGTGACTGCGCAGTCGGACCATCCTATTCAAACAGGAGAATCCATGAAGTGCTTAGAGAAAGAAACATTGAGTTCATGAATATGAGCCACGTTTCTGTTGATACTATCCAATATTTCTTCACCTGCAGCTGAATTACAAAAATACAGACTGATCCAATCCCAATAATGCCCACTGTAAGCTTCAGTTTTACTTGAAAAGGAAAAAAAATACAAACATTATGAGGACCAAAGGATTTGGCACCAGTCGCACGCGCACCATTTGGCAACAAGTCTTCTCAAAGATGTAAAACTACTTGCAAATATTCTTCATTTCCTACTGAAGTCAGGGAGGAAAGAGCAACATGGTACTTTTAATGAATGCAGTAAAGGGTTAAGCCTCCGTGTAGGATCCAAAACTCATTGGTTTAATTAGTGAAAACAGCTCTGTTAGATGTACACTGGGCAGAGAGTGTGAGGCAATTTGTCATGTGTTCTCTTGCTTCTCTTTGGGGTCTTGCATGTGTGGAAAGGCAGTGCTCGTTTATTCTGCAGCTTCTGTGTCCTCGGACGGCTGTCCAGTTGCATTTTCTGCTGTCTTTGAGGCCTGTAGGATGTGAAAAAGGGAGGTTCAGATCAGTGAGGTAACGAGGAGGTGATGGGAGGACAGCATGTGGGTTTGTTAGCATCATAATTTACCTTCTTTTTCTTTTTCTTCTGTGTTTTACGGCTTGCAGAGCTTTGTAGTAAAGTCTGGGGGAGAGCAGAGATGTTTCAGTATAAAAGGGAACGAGAATGTTTAATGGGTTGTCAAAGACACTTGACACAGAGTGAAGTGAATTCATGATCTTACCCGTAGCTCTGCATCCTGAACTTCATGCTCTGACTTGTAGAGCTCTGGATCGAAGGGTCCGTTGGTGATTCTGTGAGGCCCGTTGGCCATCAGCAGCACTGTGAACTTAAACTGAGCTACACACTCTCCTGAAGACAAAGACACAGGAGGAGGGGGGCGTTGAATAAACAGGGAGATCTGTTGAAAGCAAAAACGATATGAAGTGGAGAGGTAAACACTCACCCTCTTTCTCGTGTAGCACGCTGAAGGGCTGTACCAGTTCATGTTTGGCACACTCCATCACACCCAGACGGGCTTTGGCCTCATCCTCAAATGCCCTGATGGAAAATGGATGGCAGTATTAGGTAACTGCTTGAGCCAGTTTATCAATATTCAACAATGTATTTAAAATTTCAGCAGGTAGCAGACTATGCATATTAGTTGTTACACACAAATTGTGGTGTTCATACCGTAGAGTAAAGGGCATGGCATCAAAGCGTCGTTCCACTTCACTGAAGAATGTACGGGAAGTTTTCATCTTCAAGCCGTACTGCTTACTGGGGTCCCTCTTATAGATGGTGGTCCTCAGACCTCCATCTCTGGCCTGATTGAAAAAAAGAGAGTTAAAAATGGCTTATTTCCACTGCATGGTTTGGCTCGACTTGACTGACTTTCAGTACCAGTTTCTTTTCTTTATTTCGTTTTCCATTCTGAATAGTACTCCCTCAGTGCACTGAATACTTTTTTTCAGCAACCAAAGAGAGGAATAACTGCACTTTGTAAATTGTGCAGGGTGGTGTGTGTGGTGTTCACCATTTGTTTGCAGGCTGCAATTTTCTCAAATCTTGGGGTGAATAAATGGAAAAAATTGTGGTAGCTATTGACAGTAGCTAGACTATTTAAAAATGGTGGGATTATGCAGCATGTCCTGGGTAACGCTAACAACAAGTTCTCTCTGACCACAATCAGTGGTTACCAGTAGAGCTCTGATTTTCTTCCTGAGCCTGAATGGACCTGACCCATCCCTGTCTAGCTCTGGCTGGGCCGGGCTATAATTTATCCATATCCATATTATCCAGATGTCATTGACTATGGCTATGAGTTTTAATTGACACTAAACACACAAAGTGGCGCAGCTCACCCTGCAAAAGCACAAAATGACAGACTCATGAATTAACAGATGGAAGAGAAGAAGTGGTGTGAGGAAACACGTCAGTCCCTGGCTTCTAATAAATGTTTGAATATAAAAAAAATATTATTGTTTCATATAATACATTTTTTTTACAGCAGGAATTCAGGTGATCAATCAGGATCAGGCAGAAAACTGTTGCCTGTGGCTTGGACAGAAACCATGTGGGTTCATGTGGGGTTTGACCTGATTTTTTGGGCCCGATCGGAGCTCCAGTTTTCGGTGATTTAACCCCACCTCCTAGCATTGGCTCAGCTTGGTTGGAACCTTGACCTAGGTGCTACCATTAAATGTACCAGGTACTATCCACAACTTTTGCAGAAAACAGCAAACCACAAAAGAGCAAGTCGAGTAGAGTAGAGCTGTGCTGCACCATGTAGTGGAACTGTTTGTCTGTTCTTTACACAAACAAGTTTATTAGCTACACTTTTAGTAATGACAGCTAATGAATAAAGATGAGAGAGGACACTGACCTTCCCTTCTCCGGTGCTAATCAAGACGTCCACAGCATAGACTTCATGTACCTCAAACTCTGCTTTCTCATGGTCCTTTCTGAAAATGAGAGTCGACAGCAGCCACTGAAAAAAAGTGACTTATTTTGCACTTGATTTGTCGATGCAATACATCTGTTCTTCATGATAAATCACAAATCTCACTGTGAACATCTCAATATGACTACTGGTGCTTTCATAATATATTTACGCAATAAGATTTTTGATACATAATCACCAGTAATGTGGCTATAATGACTAAGTGTGTAAAGACAAATAGAACAGCTAGAACAGGCTGATAAGTTCAGGAAATTACATCACACTTAGGATATAATGATGACCTGAGACCCACAGATCATCTCAGGTCCCTCCCCCCTCCTCCTGTGTAAAAAGTAACTAAAGGTACCTTTGCTGGTCTGTCGGGTTCTGAATGATGGTCTTCTCTCCATCTATGACATGCTGCTTTAGCTGATGAGACAGCATACCTTTAAAACACAGAGCCAGGCAGGAAAGGTGATATTAAGACAGGGAAAGTGAGCCTTTTTCACAAAAACATCCACTTCAATGTTATGAATCTGTAAAAATCATTGTCAACATAACATAATATAATATAATCTATACATATATATACACACATATATATATACACACATACATACAGTACAGGCCAAAAGTTTGGACACACCTTCTCATTCAATGCGTTTTCTTTATTTTCATGACTATTTACATTGTAGATTCTCACTGAAGGCATCAAAACTATGAATGAACACATGTGGAGTTATGTACTTAACAAAAAAAGGTGAAATAACTGAAAACATGTTTTATATTCTAGTTTCTTCAAAATAGCTACCCTTTGCTCTGATTACTGCTTTGCACACTCTTGGCATTCTCTCGATGAGCTTCAAGAGGTAGTCACCTGAAATGGTTTCCACTTCACAGGTGTGCCTTATCAGGGTTAATTAGTGGAATTTCTTGCTTTATCAATGGGGTTGGGACCATCAGTTGTGTTGTGCAGAAGTCAGGTTAATACACAGCCGACAGCCCTATTGGACAACTGTTAAAATTCATATTATGGCAAGAACCAATCAGCTAACTAAAGAAAAACGAGTGGCCATCATTACTTTAAGAAATGAAGGTCAGTCAGTCCGGAAAATTGCAAAAACTTTAAATGTGTCCCCAAGTGGAGTCGCAAAAACCATCAAGCGCTACAACGAAACTGGCACACATGAGGACCGACCCAGGAAAGGAAGACCAAGAGTCACCTCTGCTTCTGAGGATAAGTTCATCCGAGTCACCAGCCTCAGAAATCGAAAGTTAACAGCAGCACAGATCAGAGACCAGATGAATGCCACACAGAGTTCTAGCAGCAGACCCATCTCTAGAACAACTGTTAAGAGGAGACTGCGCAAAACAGGCCTTTATGGTCAAATAGCTGCTAGGAAACCACTGCTAAGGAGAGGCAACAAGCAGAAGAGATTTGTTTGGGCCAAGAAACACAAGGAATGGACATTAGACCAGTGGAAATCTGTGCTTTGGTCTGATGAGTCCAAATTTGAGATCTTTGGTTCCAAGCGCCGTGTCTTTGTGAGACGCAGAAAAGGTGAACGGATGGATTCCACATGCCTGGTTCCCACTGTGAAGCATGGAGGAGGAGGTGTGATGGTGTGGGGGTGTTTTGCTGGTGACACTGTTGGGGATTTATTCAAAATTGAAGGCACACTGAACCAGCATGGCTACCACAGCATCCTGCAGCGACATGCCATCCCATCCGGTTTGCGTTTAGTTGGACGATCATTTATTTTTCAACAGGACAATGACCCCAAACACACCTCCAGGCTGTGTAAGGGCTATTTGACCAAGAAGGAGAGTGATGGAGTGCTGCGGCAGATGACCTGGCCTCCACAGTCACCGGACCTGAACCCAATCGAGATGGTTTGGGGTGAGCTGGACCGCAGAGTGAAGGCAAAGGGGCCAACAAGTGCTAAACACCTCTGGGAACTCCTTCAAGACTGTTGGAAAACCATTTCAGGTGACTACCTCTTGAAGCTCATGGAGAGAATGCCAAGAGTGTGCAAAGCAGTAATCAGAGCAAAGGGTTGCTATTTTGAAGAAACTAGAATATAAAACATGTTTTCAGTTATGTCACCTTTTTTTGTTAAGTACATAACTCCACATGTGTTCATTCATAGTTTTGATGCCTTCAGTGAGAATCTACAATGTAAATAGTCATGAAAATAAAGAAACGCATTGAATGAGAAGGTGTGTCCAAACTTTTGGCCTGTACTGTACATATATATATATATATATATATATATATACATATATATACACATATATATATATATACATATATATATATATATACATATATATATATATATATATATATATATATATATATATATATATATATATATATATATATATACACACACATACATACATACATATATATATATATATATATATATATATATATATATATATATATATATATATATATATATATATATATATATATATATGTGTGTATATAATGGTATGGTTAGGTTTACATAGCTTTTGTGATTTTTTCCATCTTGTGTGTGCACTCCTTTCCTATTGACAATGCTTCCTCTGCCGATTGATGATCTGCTCTAAAAAGTCGCCATATTTGCTTTGCAGTGACTCCCAATCTGTTTTCTGCTGCTTTGACCGTCCTATACTCCTGTTACTTTCAGTAACAGTTCAACCTCACCGTCAGTCAAGAGAAATCCAAGGTCTCACTTTCCACCATTTTCGTAGTATTTTCTGATACTAAGCAACCAACCACAGAGTAGACAATCTGCTTCCTGTTTACACTGGTACACGTGTGACTAGTGTACATAAATGGTAGCTTAATATGTGTTTTAAGACGTGTTGATGGAAGACATTTTTTTCTGAAACCATGCTAAAAACGCTTATGTGTGTGGAAATAATTTTCATTTTAAAATGAAAACACATTAGTGTGGATGTGGCATCAGAAGCACAAACTTTGACCAGACACTCACCCTCAATTGGTGAGCATTTGAACGACTGAGCGATCTTGTTCCAGGCTTCTGTCACTTGGGTGTTCTGAGAGAAAGAAAAATGCATTTCTTTACTTTCACATGCCAAATACAGTTTTGCACTCACCGGCCAATTAAAACACACACTTACACAAGCCAGTTTTAATGCTTAAGAATCATTTTAAGGCCCATCTAAATCTAGTATTGAGCCAGAGCCAGCTATGGTAAAGAAAGTAACTCAGCATTATGGCTGACACAGAGGACAGTGAGGAAGTGGTTCCTATACCTGGTTACCAGGTTTAACAAGGCGGAGAGCTGCTTCTGCACACAGATGGGCCGCTTTGATTACATCAGCTTTCCTTCCAGTGATAGGGTTCTCCTGCAGAAATAAGACACAGCGAGAAGAGGACTTAAATGAGAGCTCCAGCGAGAGGACACAAACCGAAGACTGAAGCAGCATTTTAAAAAAGGCCCTCACCTTACTGGCTCCCACCACAAAGCTGTGGGCAACATTGGCGATGAAGCCGTCAACGTGAACTCCTAGATCTCTACACAAAGTCAGAGGAAAAGAAGAGATGAGAGTATGAAATAATAATTAAACAAATTAAACTGATCCTGTGTCAGATTCATCGCAAGTTTAACTGCCACCCATCTGTCAGGATTAATATAATGATACCAATCAATCAAATCAAGTCTGGAAGGGCAAAATGTCAACTATCTTCCACTTTGGAAAGTTAGACTAATAAAGACTAAAGAATAAAAGAAGGTCAGACAAAAAATAAAACAATTCAATCTGTTATGGGCATTAAATGGAAGATATACTCCAAGGTGAATTTATTTTTGGCTGTACATCAGCTGGAATACAGTGAAGGACTTATTGTGAATTCAAGGGGGCACCACTACTGGCTGTAATAAATTGAACAGACAGAAGGTTAGACTATGAGTGCGTGAAACGTGAGAAACATACAAACCTAGTGTGAAACCACATCACCACAAAATACAATGAACATTTTTAAAACATCCCAAATTCACACGCAGCACAAAAGACGACAGAGGAACATACAGACAGAAACATACGTGGCAACACAACAACTAAGATGAGATGACTTCCTGTTTCAAAGCACATTAGAAAAATGTGATAAGTGGGATTTAGCAGATGGATGGCCACCAATGCTAAAATCCAACATATCATTTCAAAAACTGCAAAGAACACCTGTATGAAAAGTGACCAACCTTACTTGTCGTTTGCCACACAGGACAGACAGGAAGACAAGACCTTACTGATGAAGCAGACAGTCAACAGCCAAGAAAAAAACCCTCACAGACAAGCCGAGATGTCACATAGAAAGAAGGGAAGACAACACTGAAGACACACAGGGGTGACATTATTACAAAGCGTGGTGCCTACATTTTGACCAGATCCCCATCTTTAAGTGTGTAGTCAGGGTCACTCTTCAGGGGAGAGAAGTGGCAAACACAGTTATTGACTGAGACGCTGGTGGGAAAGGCAATTCCTAGAAGAGGGAAAAGAAAACCACCAAGTCTTCATTTGGACATCATCCACAAGTTCAGCAAGAAAACTATGCAAGGATGGAGGGAGTGACAGAGATCACCAAAAAATCGTACACTGTCATACTCCACTGCCATATTTTGAAATCCCTGCTGTAATTAAAGGTATTGAAGATTGTGTGGACAAACACACCAACAATTTGCATGACTGCATCTAGATTCTTCTTGAGGGGTTCACCTCAGATCACCCAAGTAACAACGACTCACTATCATCTTTGGCTCACCTTTCTTCATTTCCTTTTCCTTCTTGAAGACCTTTCCAGTCTCAGCCATGATGTAGGCATCTCCCTTCTCACAGAGGCTGAGCACTGACACCCCGGGCTTGGCTGTTTCCACAACCAGACGGAGAGCCTCTGGGTGACACAAATGGCAAATGATTAATTGCAGTAGAACAATAAGCATGTAGAGCAGGTAGACAACATAATGTAGTATTAATATGTCAGAAACCAGAAATCACATTTGGTATTTTCTCTGACTGTTAACACTGAGTGAAATGAGCACTAAATGCCAAACACATGACATGATAATATTTTTATATTTTTTTATTTTTTTTATCACATCAACCAACCGTAGTTTAACACCATAAGCTGTCAGGGAACTGACTCAAAAATGGCTTTTTGATAGCTTGATTATGTCAATATTATTGAACTCAAGGTGACAGTGTGAAGGGACGGGTATTGTTTAAAAAAATACCAGTATCCTTAAAGTGATACCGATACCATCTGAGAACTTCATTTGATACCTTTTTCTACTTCATTCGATAGCCATTTTATCAATGAAAGCATTCAGTTGCATAAAATGACACCAGGCGCCACAGGCATGTTACAAGCCCATACTCTAACGTTTTGGTGGCACGTAGGCATCTGGGTTGTAGCTGCTGCGGTAGTGGGCCAATCAGACCGTATTAAATCGAAGAGTGCTTGCAATGATTGGCTGCAAGCAAAACCATACAAGTAGCAATTGTTTTCTAGATCTTGGTACAAAAAGAAGTGCAGGTATCACTTGACAGGAGAAGTTTCGATGGTACTAGGTAATTTTGGTTTCTACCTTAAAAGGTATTGAGTACTGATACTCAGTCCTCATAGTGTGTGAATTAAGGCAAGGTTTTAAACAGGGTTGGGTGGTATGACAACTAACACTATGGGATGATATAGATTTGTCAGTCATCCATGATTTTGCAGCACCATATCAGCCAGCATTAATGCATACAAGAACTGCTTTATAATACATGTAAATGCCATTTTGATCAATGTGATGACATAACTTAATGTGGCAATTATTTAATACACTAGGTTTGCCAAAAACACTTGTTACTGTCTGGTTATTTTATCTCGAAACAGTTCCTGAAAATGAAATTATAATATTATAATCCATAACCACTATGACAGTGGATGTTTTTCCATATCTCCCACTCCTAATTTCAAATAAGTAATCCTTTATTTGCAATGAATTATCAAGTATTTATTATCTGTATTTTCGACACATTAACGTTACCCAGAGAAGTCAAACTGTCTGGGTGTGACAATGCACAGACAATGATAATGTCATACAAGCTGTGACTTAAACCTCATTTTGTGGCATACCATACCATTTATCAATTTGACAAATATCCATCAAAAGTTTATAATAAATTAACAGAGTTTAGATATGTAAGGAGGAGAGCCGTGAACATGTAGCTAACATCAAAGTGGCTCCACAGTGAGAGCTACCTGCTTATCTGTTAACGTCCACTTATCATGTTTAGCTGACTGTAACGTTAGTGGGCAACAGGCTGAGCTAGCATGTTAGCTAGCTAGCATCCCACGTTAGTTAATCAGACAGACAGCTCCCTCCCGTACAGCCCTAAAACGTCAACGTTCATCAGCAGTAACAGAAGAGCTAGCATTGGCTAACACCGACCCAGCAGTGCCCGTTAGCTATGAAGCCAGTTAGTATAGCATATGTGTGCCTCGCATGTAAACCACATGGCTGCTGCAGCTGCTACTGTGTGGGGGAACTAACGTTAGCTGGCTGCACGACAGGCCAGATAGAGCAGGTCATCTCACCGCGTCACCAACGGCTGCTCGTTTAAATTCACTTACGGTTGGCGATGTCACCACCCATCTTGTACTTGGTGACTACCAGGTCCTCGGCTATGGTCTGCTCTTGCTCCTCGTCGGACATCTTGGCAGTGAAGTTTCAGTCGCTAGTCGGCCCTGAACAGCGACAGCTCCCCGCGGCTCAGCTCGGCTCTGACGGCTGCTGCTAACACCGGCCTCCCGCTGCCCTTCAAGCCCTCCCCCCCTTACCGTGACGCCGACGACGTCACATCGACAACGACCCGCCAAAACGCAGGGCTGCTCAGATGTTCCCTGAAATATCTTGTGGCAGTGGCTGCAGTATTGTGTCAAGTCGTTGTTTAACTATTACAGTGTTGTTGTTTCAGTGTTTTATGTTTTTCTATCATGTGCCCATATGAACATTTAAACAGGGATAATTAGGGATGCACAATAATATCAGCATGTCATTGGTTTCGGCTGATATTGGCTGTAAAATGAAGTATTGAAATTAGCCAACATGCTTTTTCTTAATTTGCACAATAAATGAATATTACAAAGATTGAAAAGAACTGTATTTCTTGTATGGCGGCATGGCGGTCCAGTGATTAGCCTTGTCACATCACAGCAAGAGGGTTCCTGGGTTTGAACCCCAGGGTAGGGGAGCCCTTCTGTGCGGAGTTTGCATGTTCTCCCCATATCAGTGTGAGTTTTCTCTGGGTACTCCAGCTTCCTCCCACAGTCCAAAGACATGCAGGTTAATCTGTGACTCTAAATTGGCCGTAGGTGTGAATGTGAGCATGAATGTGTTAGCCCTGTGATAGTCTGTCCAGGGTGCCAGCTGGGATAGGCTCCAGTCCCCCATGTGGCCCTTAACAGGATAAGCAGTTACGGAAAATGAATGAAATGGCTGTATTTCATGTCTCCATCTGCTAAGGGTATGTGTAATATAATGTTAATTCTACGACAGAACCACAACTTGATGACTAAAATTAAGTTGGGAAAAAAGTGTATATATCGATATCAGTATTAGTTATCGGTCAAATCAGATGTTATTTATTGGCATATTGGATATAGGCAAAAAATCCAATATTGTGCATCCTTAGGAATAATTCCTCCTCTCGCTACTGGCCATTAAAGGCCCTGACACACCAAGCTGACAGTCAGCTGTAGGTCAATGTTGGGCCATCGGTGAGCATCTGTTACCCTAGTTATTGTGGTGTGTCCCACACCGTTGCCCCTTGTCAGCACCCATTGGCTTTTTTTGGCTGATTCAGCATGCTAAATCAGTGACAGCAGAGCCCATTGGAGAGTGAGATCACTCTGATAGGCAGTTCAACTCAGTTCAGAGGTGAGGAGAGTAAACAAAAGTCAAGCTAAAGTCAAGACAAAATCTTGGTAAAGTAATTTTTTTTTTCTTCAGCCATAGAGTTCTTTAGCAGAAACATTTCCTGATGGTTTGTGTTATTGTTCACTGCCACATGGTAAATGTTTTGTTCATTCAGCACTGGATTGTGTTGTTAATGTGCTAACTGGCTGACTAGTGTCAAGACGGTCTATTGGTTTCCCATTTTGAATGACAGATATAGACTAACGCTGACTGCTGGTGTGGACAGTTATTTCCTCTCTCACAGGCGCAGTACATACCTGCTGGTTTGCTGTCGGCTGTAGTCTTTGCGGTATGTGCAACTTTTTTTTACCAAGACACAGGCAACTTGAGGCAAAGCAAAGTTTGGCCTTCATTGCTGCTAGTTCTCTGAAGTTGGTTTGGTGTGTCTGGGCCAAGACATCTACAGTTAATGCACTAACCTTGTAAGTGGTGGGGGGAAAAATCCACAAAAATACATTTAAAAGTTTATCTGAAGCATATTTAATGATAACCCATGCCAGACCCACGGATGGCGACTGTTCAGTCCGATGGAATTGCTCGCCTGACGCATATGCCAAATAAAGTTTCTAGCTTCCAGGTTTACTTCCATGATAATTAGCCAAAAATGGCGCAGAAATAAACAGCTCTTATGGCCACAGGGGATATTTTTTTTTGCTGTAAATCCTACAAGTGGCCACAGGAAAAAAAAATAGAAGCAAGGCTGAGCAAAACATCGGCCATTTGAGCATTTCAATGATGGTAACACAGTCTATTAACTCTAAATTAGCCTATCAGCATTATTAATATTACTAGGTGGGTATAATAGAGCCACATGCGGCTCATTAGCTGCACGTTGTCTACCTCTGCCCCAGACAGTGTTTTCCTGTTGAGCTGCAGTGGAGGGACACGATTAGATTTCTATCTTCATCAGAGCACTTGCCTGGTTTTTTGAACCAAACTTTAACCTTTTTTTTTTTTACCTTTCTGCTATAAACCTTAATATGTGAAAGTAAAGATAAACTGGAGGAACCTTACAGGAAACCACAGAATCATGTATTGCATTATTATGGGATACCACCAGTGACAAAGCAAACATGATCCACCTGAAAACCCCATTAGATGCAAAAAGATAGCCTACTCCTCGAGGCTGTATTGTATTGCTGACCAGGCAAAGTTTGCAACTCCCTGGGGACCATTAAGCTTGACATGCCCAAAAAAAAAACCCTGGTTCACTGTGTGTCAGAAGATTAATTTACAGAATTTGTTTAGGAATGTTCACCACTAATTCACAATATATTTATTGCTTTTACAATTTATACATTGCCACTTGATAAGTGAGTTCAAATAAAAAGTTGGTGTCTCACAATAGCTATTCAAAATATTTTATTGAGTAGAAAATTTGTTTCATATATCATCAATAAAAAGAGGTCTCAGAACATAAAAGTCTAAACTCTAAACAAACACATTTGTTCTTAAAGCAAGCTTTGTTCATTTGAAAATGTAAACAGAAAAATATAGCTTGTAATCTGATCGTTTTTGTTAGTGTTCTCAGTGCTATTATTTCTGGAAATGCCCAAAATCATAGGCCTGCATACAAGACATAACAAGCGCCTGTAACAGACGACAAAGCTGTAAAAGTCACATGTTGGGTTTTTTGAAACTGTGTCATTGGCTACATTATAAACATGGCTTTTGATTGCATTTCCTGCTTTGGGTCCTTCATGAATACGTCTCAGAGGTTTAAAATGTTCTTCATGTGGGCACTGCTTTGGGCTTCAGGAACATCCTGCTGTGCCAGTAGTCTGGATTGTCAAAAGATCTGTCGCCGGCTGGAGGGTCCCCGACGCCGACTCCTGCTCGTACTTTTACATAGGGCTCAAACCCAGATCGATGTGCATCTGTGGCCCCGACCGCTCCCTCCCCCTCCCTCTTCAAGTTCTGGTACACCACAGCATCTCTTGGCTGCTGGGCAGCAAAGGAGTCCATGTCCTCATACTCATATGCCTCACTCTCGTCCCTTCCCTCTATCTTCAGCTCCTTCTTGTCTCGAAGAGCTTGACGCAGCTTTGGCTGTCTGTTTGTGTAATGATAGTTACTGTCCTCCACATATTCATCCTCCTCTTCCTCATCGTCATCCTCCACCTCTCTGCCCATCCTTGCTGGTGTCGGAGGAGGAGGAGGGTCAGGCACTGGAGGGCTGTCATCTCTGTCGCTACCCCTGATGTCCATGTATTCATACTGAACTTCATTAGACCCCTGCTGCTCTGAATCGGAGTTGTGATTGCTCCTCCTGACCTCCACAGATGGGATGGTGTCAACTGAGCATGCAGTGGCTTGAGATGATACAGAGGCGGTGCGCGTCTTGTTGGGCTTTAGCCAGTGGCTGCTGTGTCTTGGTGAGACAGGTGTTACACACAACTGCCGGTTCATATACTCGTATTCTTCTTCATCTGGGTCGTCAAGGAGGCCCGATGAATGAGACTTGCTGATCCTGCCAGGAGCGGCTCGAGATGAGGAAAGGAGGGTATCTGAAGAAAAAGAAAAACAGATTAAGTGAGGTTTACATTAGAATAATTTAGAATAATTCGTTATGTAGGAGAAAGTGAAGAAAATAGTATCAACCTGGCAGCTTTGTATTAAAAATGGTGGTTATGACACAACAACATTAACCCAGACACCTAGACCTATTTTCCAGGAAACATCTTGACGTTATCATTTCAGTAGGCTAAAATTATGCATGATGCTCTCACCTCTCTCTGGGCTGTCTCCAGGAAGCACGTATCCATTCTGGTCCTCTTCCTCCATCTCTGGTGATGGAGTCTCTGTTGGCCCGCCGGACAAGCTGTCCCTCTGCGACATGTAAGCGCTGTCCTCACGTTGACGTCGTCTCTTCAGACTCCCTGCCAGAGAAAAGTCCTCGCTCATCTCCAGCTCCACTGCCGTGCCGCAGCCCTCCGAGCTCTCAGACACAGTGCGGGCTGAGTTCAGTCGAGAGCGCGACTGCCACATGGCCTGCACAAGACAACACAAACAGACCTGCATTAGTAAAATGGCAAGAGGAGGAATGTGCAGTAGGACAATGTTGATGATATCTTTAAAGGTCCCATATTGTAAGAAATTAGATGTCGCGGTGAAATGTAAGGTGTGCTGATGGATTCACGTTGTCAACTTGTACAAGTTAACAGTCCACCTTAAAGTCGGCAGTCGGTCCAGTGAATTATTATTCTCAGACTACAGCTGCTGTGAGAGGCAGCAAAACATAATTCCATTTTATAGATACAGTCTACTAATAAAACTCTCCACGGTATGAACAGTGGTTACATGAGCTTCAAAACAAGCCATAACTCGTATCAGATCTGTTCCATTGGTGCCATTCACAACTTTTACCGAACTGAACTGTACTGTACCATACTGCTCGGTGGAAACGGGGCTTGTGAAAAAATAATGTGGTTTTTGAAGATTAAATCATGTAAATATGTTCTGGTAGAAACCCAAAATACAAGCATGGACCTAGAAAATGAGCATAATATGGGACCTTTAAATAGTTTGACTTCATTATGCTCAGTTATAGACACTAAATGTACACATAAAAACACAAAATAGTTTATATACAAAGCGGCTTACACCAAAGCCTGTTTTAGCTACCTGTGCTGGATTGTCAAAACCTGGGGTCATGGGCAGGTATCCAGCCACATTTGGAGTAATAATCACCTTTACAAGAAAAGACAGGGGTGAGATTTAGATCCAGGAGGTGATAGAAAAAACACTTCAAGATATAAACTGGCCATAACATTGACAGGAAGAGGTGTCTCTTACTCTGGGAGTGTCCAATCTGGAGAGGCGAGTGAGGCTCTTGGACTGAGACAGGTAGTTGGGGCCTGGAGTCATGCCATCCATCACATCCTCCCCCTGGTCCTCCAGCTCAATGTCTAGGTCATCCAGGTCGTCCAAGTCTGCACTCCGCTGGACGAGTTCATCTGGGGCTGAGTCAGGTTGTGTGCAGTCCTCCTGGTGGACAGAGGTGAGACATAAATTAGCATATTGCATGTATGCTTTTACTAAAGTGACACAATGTTCAGATATGTTCTGGCCACAGTTTTAAAAAAGTGCTACAAAAACTGGGTGGCTACAGATAAACACAGCCTTTCTTACTTTGATGACAAGGTAGCGAGGTGGGTCTCTGGCCATTCTGGTAAATTCATTCGCCAGCTCTTTGAAAGTTGGACGGACATTCTCATCAATCATCCAGCCTGGAAATGAAAAATAAGAGCCATAGTTTCACAGCAATCTCTATGGAACAAATGCAAAATATCGAGCATCTAAAATCGATTAAAATGTAGTTAAATATAAACAAAACATAGAGTCTGCACATCTCTGAGGGGCATGAATGCCTCTACAAAATTTCATGGCAAGAATTCCATCCAATAGTTGTTAATTTCAGTCCGAATCAAAGTAGTGGATCAACCGACAGACCACCCATAGAGTCAGCTGCTAGCATGGCTACGAGACTACGAAACATGTGTTAGCATTCCTGCTGATATGTTGTAGTGCAGACCAGATGTAAAAGAAGGATAGAAGACAGGCACTCACACTTGACCATCACCATGTAGACATCGATGGTGCAAATTTGAGGCTGGGACAGACGCTCTCCCTTTTCCAGCAGATCAGGAACGTCCTGTGGGCGCATTGTAGTGTATGGCTCTGCCCCATAGGACATCATCTCCCATACTGTCACACCTGAATGAGGGTGACAGATTTAGTGTGGCATGAAACAGCACGACTGGTGCAGATGAAACATCCACACCTCCACTACTGTTTTCATAAACACTCACTGTTACCCAAACTGGGACTTGTAAGCTGGTTTAAAACTTACCGTAACTCCAGACATCACTCTGATGTGTGTATCTGCGAAACAAGATGCTCTCTAAGGCCATCCATTTGACTGGTGTCTAAAGACATAATCAGAGAATGTCTATTAATTACTTAAGTGAAATGTCAGCAAACAGCAGCAGTGAGCAAAACAACTTCAGGTCAAAGGCCTTCTCAATGAACTTTGATCACATTAACTGAGTATCATATCTTTTCTGCAGTGCTACAGACCTTGACCTCATTGTGAAAATACTTCTTGTCATCAGGGTAAAGTAGGTCTGCAATGCCGTAGTCTGAGATCTGGGCAGTGTAATTATTCTTCAGGAGCACATTTCTGGCAGCCAGGTTTCTGTGGACCAACCTGTTCTCCTCCAGGTAATACATACCCTGATGAGAAAGGACAACAATGCCTTTAAGTGCCTGTGATATCACTGTAATAGACTAAACAATGCTAAAAAAAAAATAGCCAACACACACTCAAATGTTGGTCCTTTACCTTTGCGATCTGAACACACCAGTTGAGCAGCCTCTGCGGGCTGAGTTTGTTCTTGCAGTTCCTGACGTGCTCCAGCAGGGAGCCCTGGCTAATGAGCTGGGTGACGATCTGCAGGCTGGCACCAGGACAGATACCTAGGGTCCTGACGACGTTAATGTGGTCCAGGCTTCCTATCAGCATCATGTGCTGCAGTGAACAATTACAGTAAATCATTATGGATTCGTAAAATAAATGTCAACATTTAATTTGGGTTTTAAAGGTGTAGTGTGATTTAGTGGCATCTAGTGGTGAGGTTGTAGATTGCAGCCAACTGAAACTTATCATGTGTGCCATGTGGCCGACTTGTAAATACAAATGACCCTATCTTGAGTTCACTATATTGCAAATGACTAATCCCAATATTGCCAATAAATTAGCAACGTTGTGAAATGAGTACTTGAAACATACTTTGCATTTAGGTTAGCAGCAGAGAAATGCTGCAGGATTGATTTGAGAAGTTTCGTCAGTTAAGTTTTTGCATGACTCTGGGGACTACTATGAGTCCAAGGTGACTCCACAAAAGAGCAAGCCATAAATCTTAGACCTTTCAAGCCTACCATCAGAGAGTATTTGACACACAAAAGATCTTCACATTTTCTTACATCAGTCAGCTCATAGAAGGTCTGCCTGCCAGTGCGATCATGAATTGTCTTTATGGCCACAGGAAGCTTCACTGTATCACCCTCAGGGATCCAAATGCCCTGAGAGGCAAGAAATACAGATTCATAAACTAATAACTTCATAACTTAATATCAAATGTGCCAGAAGAGGATTGCAGAAACAATGGCTAGAATCACCATTACCTTATGGACTGATCCAAACACTCCGTTACCCAGCAGCTTGATCTTACGCAGCTCTGAGGGCTTCAGGATCCGAGCATGGACTTTAGATCCCTTCTCTCCAGGTTCCAGGGGCTCAAAATTCTATAGACACACAGATCATGTGTTAAGACCAACTTTAACTGAAGCACAACAGCACTGAGAAGACTTAAGGCTCTGACTGACCCCTCCGCTCTCCATGTATCTCCTCATGGCCCGCTTGCGACGAATTGCAAGTCCTCGGCGGTACAGAACAGTCAGCACGAACACAGAGAATGAAAGGAAGAGAAGGGCAATCACTCCCAGTACAATGGCTGTGGTCACTTGTCTGATGACAGATGAAGGAAGGAAAAAGAGATTATTTGATGATAAATCAAAATGTCTCAACTATTTAAAATGTGTCAGATTGAGAGGAGCAACTTACCCAGAGATGGCGAACCGGGTTGACCCCACACAGTCTCTAATGCCTGGGCCGTAGCACCTAAACACAAAACAGACAGGAAGTTAATTTGAAATAAACACAAACATACATTTAAATACACAGAGAGAAAGAGTTTTACTCATCACTAACCCTTGGGTGCAGTTGATGTGGCACGGTTCACAGCGCCCTTGTTTGTTGGGGTATTTAAAGATGACTTCCTCCCCTCCCATCAAGCCCTCGGGACATGAAGAGACACAGTGTGGACCGTCCTGCAGGCTGGCACATGCTACACACTGATCTGCTCCCTTCAAAGACAAAGGGCAAAAGAGAGAATTTTAGTAAATGTGGTGCACTCTGAGTCTTGTCTTTAATAAAAAGGAAATTTGGAAATATATGAAACAGCTAAAATGAACAGAGTGTGTCCTAAGACAATAAGGGCATGGATAGATATCACAGCTGCCCTTAGCCTGATTCACAGGATGTAGACTGTGGGGATAAGCATGGATTGATTACTGAACATGCCTACTGGGCAATAGGGCCAGGGGCCCAAAATGTCAGGACCCCCCTAACCTTCACCTGCAAAATGTCACTTAATTTAACACATGCTGACCAGGAAGAGACCCAAAATGACTCAAAATAAACCAAAATAACCACAACGAGGCCCAAAATGACCACAGAGGGACACAAAATGATCACGAATGAACAGAAAAAGAGACTAAGTGACCACAACAAGGCCCAAAATGACAATGAATGAACACAAAGAGACACAAAATGACCACGAATGAAAACAGAGCCACAAAATGATCACGAGATGCAAAATGACCACAAAGAGACACAAAATATCCAAAGGAGACACAAAATGACCCCAAAGAGATACAAAAGGACCACTGAGAAAAACAAAATGACCACAAATGAACAGAAAGAGACACAAAATGACCACAACGAGGCGCAAAATGACCACAGAGGTACACAAAATGCCCATGAATGACCACAAAGAGACACAAAATCAATCAATCAACATTTATTTCTATAGCCCTTTACAAAACCCAAAGGCACCCAAAGTGCTTAACAACAGTGTCAAATAACAATGAAAGGAATAATAATAATAATAATGATAAGAAGAAGAAATTTGTTTGTTGTTCACTTTACAGATAAAATCAATAGCAAAAATAGACATAAAATACAATAGCACAAGAGATACATATAAAAATACAAAGAGAATACAATGTGACTAAATGAATAGATAAGGACGATAAGACAGATGGGGACAGAGTGTTATAGGGAGTAGGAACTTTTAAAAAGGTGTATTTTGGGGTGGGACTTGAAGGTGTCAATAGAGTCCAGAATGCGGACACGTAGTGGGAGTGAGTTCCAGAGTCTAGGTGCTGAGCAGCTAAAAGCCTGAGCACCCATTGAACCAAGTGTGAATGGAGGTGTAGAAAGCAGAGCAGCAGATGAGGAACGCTAGGTCTTCAGCTTAGATTTAAAAAAGCTGAGATCAGCTAGTGGTGCGAATGTCGGGGGGGAGCTTGTTCCACAATCTTGGAGCAGCAACAGCGAAAGAACGGTCACCCCATTGTTTGTTTCTCGACCTTGGGACTTCTAACAGAAGCTCACCAGATGAATGCAGGGCCCCGCCACTTTCGCAGATAGTTAAAATCTCTGACAAGTAGAGAGGAGCCAGGCCGTAAATGGCATTAAAAACAAACAACAGACATTTAAAATCTATCCTAAAACAAACTGGAAGCCAGTGGAGTGACGACAGCACAGGTGTGATGTGTTCACGTCTGTCAAGGTGACCACAATGAGACACAAAATGATCCCAAAGAGGTACAAAATGACCCCAAAGAGATACAAAATGACTACAGCGAAACGCAAAATGACCCCAAAGAGACGCAAAATGACCACAACAAGATGCAAAATGACCCCAAATAGATGCAAAATTACCTCAGAGACACAAAATGACCACAAAGGAGATACAAAGTGACCCCAAAGAGACTCAAAGTGACCCCAAAGAGACACAAAGTGACCCCAAAGGAGACACAAAATGACCCCAAAGAGACACAAAATGACCACAAATGAGACACAAAATGACCCCAAAGAGACTCAAAGTGACCCCAAAGAGACACAGTGACCCCAAAGAGACACAAAATGACCACAAATGAGACACAAAATGACCACAAAGGGACACAAAATGACCCCAAAGAGACGCAAAATGACCACAACAAGACGCAAAATGACCCCAAAGAGATGCAAAATTACCTCAGAGACACAAAATGACCCCAAAGGAGATACAAAGTGACCCCAAAGAGACTCAAAGTGACCCCAAAGAGACACAAAGTGACCCCAAAGGAGACACAAAATGACCACAAATGAGACACAAAATGACCCCAAAGAGACTCAAAGGGACCCCAAAGAGACACAAAATGACCACAAATGAGACACAAAATGACCACAAAGGGACACAAAATGACCACAAATGAGACACAAAATGACCACAAATGAGACACAAAATGACACCAAAGAGATACAAAATGACCAAAGGAGACACAGAATGACCCCAAATAGATGCAAAGTGACCACAAAGTGACCCCCTCCCAATAAAAAACCCCAATTGACCTTATTTTTTTAGGAATATTTCTTCCTTTTTTAAAATAATAGTATAGCTTAAGATAGGCAGGAAATGTGGGAAAGACACACAGCAAAGGGCCATGGATTGGAGGTGAAACCAAGCTGCTGCAAAGGCCTCAGCCTATATGGGGCACACACTCTACCTGGTGAGCTAGAGGTCACCCTGATCTAGTGAGACTAAGCTTCCCTTTATAATCAACAGTAGACTCAAACGCTTTAACCTCAGCTGCCACCACTGTTGTTTTTGCTTGTTTTGTCACTGTGATTATCATTACACTTTGTGACTAAAAACACAATGAATATTTGAACACAAAACAGATGGAGGGACAGATTAGTTGGCTGGTGAAATCAAAGCAGACAGTAGTGGTTTAAAGTCAGTGGTGACATATAGTATGGAGGTCACTAGGGGGCAGCAACACACATTCTTGAGTCTTGAGAACTTGTTCTGTGAGTATTGCTGTAAAGCTTTTCAGCCTGTTGTTTAACATCAGTTAGTCACTGAAAAGAGAATCATACCGGGCCTGTGCACGTCTGCTTCCCCTCCTGGACCTTACACTCAGGGTGGCATGGCATACACTCCCCTGATCGAGTAGCAAACTCCCGCCTCTCCCTGCGTTCACAGCAAAAAGTCAATCACTCTCTATCTTTCAGCAGACTGCAGATAAGATTGAAACACTTGGGATAGCTACAGCAAACATTACTCACATGAAGACAAACATTGTGAATAATATTATTAGATTTTCTGTAAAGACTCACCCAGTTAGGAACATGCAGTCTGGCACGCACGTTCCTCCCCTGCTGTATTTCTTACAGGACACACACTGGTTTGGCCCCGGCCCCCAGCAGCCGTCAGAGGAGCACAGGGGGTCACACACATGACCGTCATTAACTGCAAACACAACAGAATAAAAAAACCCAAACTGTATCATCATCACAAACATCGTCAGGGGAGCTGCTGATCCACAAATGATCCACCCCCACTCACCACACTGATTTCTTGGCCTGTTCTCCTTGACGTCGATGTGCTTCTGGCGTCGCTGCGGGCGAGAGCCGCTGGTCAAGATTCGCGTCCAGTTGACGGTGTCATGGTAGCAGAGCTTCTTGTTTCCTGTGATGTAGATGCCGCCGTCGTTTATGTTTCGCAGCGAGCGTAACCCCAGGGAGGTCAGAGAGCGGATCTTCATCACCAGAAGAGAGTAGCCCCTGAAACAACAGACAGTGAAGAAATTTTGTGTAAGAAAATAATAAAAGAAAATAACTGTGATTAAAATGCAATGGAAGCAAAGAAGGTGCATTATAAGTTAAATTTTATGGGCAACTGAGTATTTGTGAGAATTTGTGAGGTTTGAATTCCTCAGAGGGTAATTTAAAGGTCCAGTGTGTAGAACTTAGAAGGATATACTGGCAGAAATGGAATATAATATAATAAGTATGTTTTTTTTTTATTATTATTGTAAATCGTTTTTTTTGGTTGCTGTTTTGTGGTTAAGAGCTGTTTATATCTACATTAAATCACCAGGTTTGTATGTTTTAGAGAGAAGCAGACCTCTGAAGCTAATTTAGCTCTCGGTAAAAACCTCCTTAAAGCAACCCTTACCTTTCTGGAAATTTTACACTTTTCTTTGTTTAGGTTAAAATGCTATTAATATGCTGATGGCACGCTAAAATGTAAGTGAATTCCACCAGAGATGAAAACTCATCATTATACCATTCTCATATGGTTCTAAGAAAACTCTGACCAATCATTGCATTCGGACCGAATGTTACTTTTCTCCGTAACAAAAGCAAACAAATACGGACCACCGCTTCCACCTCCAGCCGCTCCAACAGGGAAATCAGTTGGCAAAAGAAAGAATCGATGCAATAAGAAGTAAATTCATCAGTGCAATACAGTCGCGAGTTTCTAACAGACATTAGAAACTGCTGCAGAGATCTAAGACTACAACCAAGAGAGCTCAGGATGTGTAGCAAGCTTGGCCTGCTACATCGAGCTAGCCCTGAGATGACCGCTCACTGGACACGAAAATGGATTACATCCGACTATGGAGATCCACTCACCAAGGAGTGAGGGACTGCTGCGTCCTTGTGTTCACTGAGACATGGATGAATGGTAACATATCAGACGCCGGTGTTGAGCTAACGGGGCTAACACTACACAGAGCAGACAGGACAGCAGCATCATCTGGTAAGCTCCGTGGTGTATACACAAACAATTCATGGTGCTGTGATGTGAAGAGGAGCTCCCAGTTGTGCTCTCAGGATGTGGAGTTTTTGACTGTGAAATGTCGACCCTTTTCATCTTACTATTGTACTGTATGTTCTTTCTTATATGTTGCACAAATATGTTTTGTTTTTGTTTGCTTGGGGTATGCAAAATGTCATTTCGTTTTTGTGCTGGTTCAGTTCAGTTCATAACATTATGACAACACAGCATCCAGTTGCTAATGGCTAACGTTAGCCTACTGTAGCATAGCCTCTGAAACATAAACGTTATCTTCCTTGTGCGTTTCCACTTACTAGTAACGTTAACGCTACTATCTAACGTTAGCACTGTAACCTTGTTCTAAAACTCATCAGTCATCACTGACTCCGGTTGAGTTTTAAAACTTGACTGTCTTTGTTGTAACATTACACTCACTCTCGTCTTCCGTGTATCTAACGTTACCTTGCCAACGGCTACGTCTATAATGAGGACGTAATGGAGGGAGGTGGAGTTGCAGGAGGAGGAGGATGGGACTTTGGAAAGAGGCGGCAGTTGTGGATGTTCAAATTTTTTCTAAGTGCTGTGTTAAATGCAAGAAAGGTAAGAGTTGCTTTAACATCGCAATCTTAAGTTATCAGAGAAAATAGGTAAGGACACATGAGCGGCTGGTGAAACGGCAAAGGGAAAACATTGATTTGTAATGTGAAGCTGCCTTAATTAGTGTTTTTACCGCTTTAAATCACCTTGATTTGGAGAGGAAGAGACCTCTGCAGATAATTTGACTCCCACCAAAAACCTCCTGAACAAAGAACACTGAAGGAATTCAAACCAGGAGAAGTTTCAGCTGGTTGCAATGTGCAGTCTTCACCACTAGATGCCACTAAAGCCCCTTAAATCGTACACACTGCTCCTTTAAAATTTTGCAATTTCAACATTTTTTAAGGTTTACAAACACACATTTCAAACATTCAAGTGTCCAGGGTTTCTGATATTGGATCACATCAGTGACAGAACAGAAACTGATCTCTCACAGGTCGGATTTCATTCAGGCTTGACTGCTTATCCTCAGTGTTTGAGTTTGGATTTCAGTGTCTGAATCTCAGCAATCTAATTTGAGGAAGCTGATTTTTTGACTTGACTTGAATTCAGTGGACACATCTGAATTTGTGAACCATAAAAAAAACCACAATACCTCTGATATTAGAGGTAATTTCACAGCTACCTGCTGAAAATGTCAAAGAGGAATCCAAACCACATAAATTCATGTAAATGTTTGTCAGGGTAAAATATTTCAAGTCTGCAATATAAACTCTGTGGTATTTAAATTTCAGCATTGCGCAAATAGTAAGAAGAGATTGAATTTTGCAATAAGGCGTTCAGTTGGTCAGAGTTCTTGAGGCATTTCTTTGCTTCCATTAAATAAAACCGGCCTCAGATTCCAAAATTTTGCATCAAAATACCTTCAATTTTCATCAGAGAGAGCATGCAGGAAAACCATGTGAACTTATTTAAGACTTGCGCCCACCACCACCTCAATCGCACAATCCCAACACTGACTATGACCTGTAATAATAATAATAATAACATCTAAACCAAGAAAGATGATTTTACACCGAGGCGGATACAGGCGGGCAGGTGAAACATTTACTGTACCTTTTAGAGCTCACTCCTCTACATGGCGTAAAAATGAGATATAACAAGGGAACAAAAAGATCAGATTAATGCCACTGAAGATTTAGTCTGCAGTGCAGTTAAAGACACAACAACATGACCTCAGCGAACTGGAAAAACAAAAACAACATTAGAACAAAGAGAGAGAAAAGCAATGATCGCTCACTTGTAAAGTGTTCTGCCCTGAATTGTTTGGAGGTTGGAGAAGACTGACAGGTTGGACATGTTTTCAGGCCACGACTGGATACTGAGGATGTCTGAGAATAAGGACATTGTGTTCAGAAGCCTTAACCAGTCTGCAAACACTGACGTTATAATAAAAACAAAAGTACACTCACCTGTAATCTCCCTCACAGTGTTGAAGATTTTCAGTTTCTCTGGATTGAGGGCTGGTACGCCGTTGTATTCATCACTTTGAACAGAGAAAAATAAATAATAAATAAGCATTCATTGCGAAAAGCATCCACAAAGCATAGATTGAAATATTAAGCTTTAAGTGAATACAGTTAAACTCTGCTGTTTCCTATATAAACCAATGGTAACTAGTGTAAGTTTACCCTTTGATCCCAGTCACCAGGAAGTGCAGACTGCCCTGGATCTTAGTGCAGTTTATGAAACTGTCGATGTTCAGAGCGTCGACAGTTTGTCTGGTTGGACCTCCTGTGCCGTAGCAAGCTGGGAGGAAGATGAAGAAGAGGAGGAATACAGGTTTTAACACATATGAAGTCAGTTAGAATCAACCAGCAGTGCTGGAAAGTGCCTGAGTACATTTACTTAAGTACTTTCCATTTTGAGATATTTGATAAATGTCATTTTATGCTACTTCATTCTATTACTGTTCCACATTTTATGAGGAAATGTTAGCCTTTTTACTTGAATACATTTATTTGACAGTTTAAAGATTTAAAGATTAAGATTAAGATTTTACACCAAAAATATGTGATCAACAAACAAAATCTGACACTTCTTGTAAATTTGACGATCCAGATAGTAAAAATCTCAACCAGCTAACAAAATGAAATAAAATAAAATAAAATTAAGTTAAATTAAATTAAATTAGAATAAAAATAAAATAAGATTTAAATAAAACATGAACTTATGTGTGAACTACTCATTATATGAACTATTCTAACATTGTAAACGATACTTCTTAAACCTTTGCTGACCACAGTGGGACACTTAAAGCTGAGCTCATCTCTCAGTTACATAAAACAAACTGTCTTCATTGAATTGCTGAGGAGTGGCTGAATTGTATTTAATACTTTTGGGACAGAGGCCTCCGCATGGTTCACATCTTTTCACTCCGTTTTTATCCACGTCCGTCTTATCAGACGGACAGCCGCTCACACATGAGCTGCCATCCACCACAAAGTTAGCTGTAAAACAGAAACAAAAAATGTCTCAAATTGTGAAAAATTATGAAGCTGTTGAACTGTCTCAGACAACACTAAACCAAAAATATACACGTGAAGGTGAAGATACAAGAAGTATTTTACAGTGTAGCAGCTGACATAAACATAAACACTGCACTGGTTGCAAGAAATGTGACTTAATGCCTGTAACTGATAACCATAATGTCATAGAATCACTTTATTTATTTATTTAGTCATTTATTTCCCAGTCTTGGTGTGTCCCCCATGGAGCTGGTGTGATGCAGATTTTGCATACTGTGTAACAGATAAATATTTGACACCCCAATAAAAACATGCAACTGCATGATACTTTAGGGAGAACAGTATAACTGTATATATACTGTGAGTTCGTGTGAGTGTGTGGGTCTACTGCGACAGCATGCATGGGGACTCACTGGGGCACTGGACCACACAGATGGAGCCATACTGGTACTTGGCGTTGGGGTTGGGCTCCAGTTTGAATGTGTGCTTGTTGTAGATGAGGGTCTGGGGACACAGAGGCACACAGGCGCCCGAGTTGTTGAAGTTCCTGCAAGCCTGCAAAACATCATATACACACAGCAAAGTCAGCAACACAGCTTTTAGATATGTTCTGATATGTCCATGATGGTCCTTTTTCACAGCAGACATTTTGCCATGTCACAGCAGGAAAAGCAAAGGTGTTTCTAATCATTTTAATGATGGCTCTGTTGTATTCAGATGTCCCAGTATGTCATGACAGTGAGACAGTGAGCCTGCACACACAATGCCAGGATGCTGAAACTGAAGCAGCTAAATGGAATCCAGCCATCATTAATTTCATAATTTACACCTGTGTTTCTCCACATGTCAAAATATCTTCTGTGTTAAAGGGCCTTTTGAAGGTGCAGACTCACAAAGCAGTCTGTATCCAGCGGTCCAGTGCAGCCTCCGGCACACTCAATGTGACAACACTCGCTCGGGTTTCTACCAAAGCATCGGCCGTTACACTGAGGAGCGCACACAGTCTTCGTCACTGAAAAAGAGTCGAGAGTTTGTTTATTTGTTCATCTATTGCAGCAGTGATTCCAAACTTTTTAAAACCAAGATACCTGTGATTTTACCCTCCATGCTTAAAATCACGCCTTGAATATCTGTATTTTATATGACGCAGTAAATCAAATAAGATCGATGTACAATATGTGACATATATGAAGCAACATTAATATTAAGAGAAAATCTGAAATCTAAGCTATGTTGTTGCATGGATTTGTATGTTACTATGACAACAGATTAGTTTTAGGATTTTTAATATAGTGATGTCAATGTTTATTCCTTATGTCTTCTGTACTTCTTAAATGTTCCCTCGCTTTTTCATGTGGTGAAGTATTATTGGAAAAGTTCAATTAAAAATGGAGATCTACAAATCTTGCTGCACAGCTCATCTTTAGGGCACCCCGAGGCCACAACACCCACCATAACTGACTTGATGCATGGACAATAAATTTGATGCTGATGTCACTCACAGATCTGGCACGTGTCATTTCCTGGACCCCAACACGGAACGTCTCCACATGCTTCATTACAGGGCTCTAAGATATAAAGTGATTATCAGTACATGCATTTTTACATCTGAAAGCAGACTAAAGAAAACATCTGACATTAAAGGAATACTTCAGCCCCGAAAATAACCATTTGAATATCAACTCCTCACCCTGTGTTGAGTTGATTTTGTGAAGAAAACTTTGTTTTTCTCACATGCCACCGATGAATGAAGAATCCAAAAACAGAGAAAATTCTTGATGAATTGGATTAAAAAGGGTCTGTGTTTAACAGCCGCAAAACATCCGTTCACAAACTCCAACACAACTCGTGCAGTACAATCCAAGTCTCATTTATCCAGTCGTATGCTCAGTAACTCCCAAACACATGCATTTTTGCTAAAACCTTACTGTTTAGTTAGTCTTAGTTTAGGTTAGTCTTCAGAGTTTTGTAGGCTATATATGGTACTGTATATTACGTGCACTTTCTCTTCTTAAATCTAGGCAACGTGTTAGTAATCACATTCATGTCTGAGCCCCTATTCTCAAGCTTTCGATGTCTTTTCGGTGTATCTCTTGGATGAGTGCTGCTTACAATCTGGCATCTGGTTGCTACTTTTATATAAAGCCCTGACCTCACCTGAGCGCTGTGGGGGTACGCACCTGTAAACGTCCAGAACACAGACAATAAGAAAATACAGGCAGAGGGCAGAGTATCTGCAGAAAAATACACCACCACACACTAAGAGTCGGCTGCAACTGATGACTGAGAGGGATTACTTCTGTATGAGTGTATACATTGTTTGTTTGTTTTTTAAATAAAATCCTACATAGTTTAATTAAAGCACTTCCAGTCTCATACATGGGCGAGAAGCGTGCTTGGGCAAGCACATGTGTTTGAATGACATTCAATGGAATGCAGAGTTCAAATACATGCACTTGCCCAGGTACGCTACTCATCTGTGGAAGTGTTTTAGATAGTATACTTATAGCAAAAATGCATGTGTTTGGGAAGTATTGAGCAAATGAGGCTTGGCTTATACTGCACGAGTTGTGTGAGAGTTTGTAAGCTGCTTTTTTGATATAGTGTTGCTGTGGTTAAACATGGACCCCTATGATTTCAGTTTATTAAGAATTTTCTCAGTTTTTTGGATTCTTCATTCACCATGGAGACATACCGGGAAAAGAAAGTTTTCCTCATGAATTCAACATAACAAGGGGTGAGTTACTGATATATTAACGATCATGTTGTGGATGAAGTGTTCCTTTAAAAATGAATGGTAAGTGATGCTGTGTAATTATCATCCTGTCCACTCACTCTTAGGCCCATTTTCCTCGATCATTATATGAGCTGCTCCATCCCTCACTATGTCTTGCCAGTTCACCTGCGGGGCGTAGCTCAGGTATTTATTCTGGATGATCTTGACTCCTCCCTCCAGTATCTCTGTGGATGGAACACAAACATTTAAATGGAAGACAATTAGCAAACAAGCCCGGACTGGCCCATGACTCATCCTATCGAACTCTGTCATTCACTTTTTACTACGGCTCATACAACCTCTGCATATGTGCAGGAGCTCATGTTACAGCGGCAGTTGAGACATTCCAGGGACTTCACATCAATGTGACGACACACACCGCTGCCCACAGGTGTGGCTGCACTGTGTGGGTGTGAGAGCTCCAACAGCAACCGCGTGTCACATCTGCTCTGTCTGCTTTATCAGCTCAAGCCTCCCACACTTTAACACACTAACCGAGTGACTTCCTGTGTACCTGTGAGGTGTGTCAGGCCCAGTTCTTGCAGGCCGAGCAGCCCGCCCTTCTGGTAGTTGACCATCACAGCCAACGCGTACTTTTCCTCATACAGTGTGGTGCCTCTGATGACACGCAGGTGGTCCAGAGGCATGCGGCTGAACTCGTTGACGGCAAACAGGATGTAGCCCGTTACCTCTCTGATGGACTGCAGGGTTAAAAGATAACGAGAAAGAGACATTAAATAAAATACAGGTGTTTAAAAAACAACTACTGGCTTCCCTCTGGTTTTGTTAGTCATAGTGATTGTTATCAGAGTCACAACCTGGCAGCAGGTGTGTTTTGCTTGTGTTGTTAGTCACCATGACTGTAGCACAGTGAGTGATTTAGCGAAGGGGACATAAATGAGCTCATTCTGCCTTTGAGACAGACATCATCCATTATAGACAGTGATAAATAACTCATATGAAGGATTGTTTTTGGCATCAGGTTAATCCGTATCCTTGTCTCGACTGGTTACCATGCAGTTTTTCTTAGTGACACATACACTGTGAAAGTCACAGCAGTAGTCTACTCTCTATGTATCTATTTCACCTTTATTTTACAGGGAAGTCCCGCTGAAGAAAACAAATTCTTTTACGAGAGAGACCTGGCTCAGGAAGCAGCCGAAACCATAACATATACAGTAAAAGTACATCAACACATCAGCGTAAAAGCAACTATTTCACACATCAATGGACATTAAGGTTTCTAATTTTAGATCTTTTTGCAGATTATTCCATGTCCAATGTGCATAGTAGGAAAAAAGCAGTTCTCACAGATCTATTAAAACCTGAGGTGCATTATAGACATGCTGCGATGCCTCTGTGTGCTCAAAGTCTCACCCGCAGGAAGGAGAAGTCTCTGGTGTGGTCCATCATGGTAATCTCAAGGTTGCCCATCACAATCTCACAGCCGGTGTACATATCCTTCATCAGGTTGTACTGGATATCTGCATTTCCCGTCGTGCTCAGAACATTCTGGGTGCCAGAACAAACTGGAAAAGTCAAGAATTTGCTCTTGTTAGTTCTCATGAAAATACCAACAGTGAATTGATTATCTTCAGTGTTGTCTGTGGAGCAAAAGCCTTGTATTGCTTACACCTTCACTTTGATCCAAACAGTATTAAGAACACATACATGAGCCACACTGTTACACTGGATCACATGTTCCTTCATCATCATAAATATTGGCACAGTGTTTTTTAAATAATGGACATAGCTACTGTGACATCACCCATCTGTTTGCAGATTCCTGTTCTGAAGCCTCAAGTTCAGGATTTTGGCCGTCGCCAACTTAGATTTTTGGAGCCAGAAGTGATCATATTTAGGCAAGAGGCTGGAGCTGCAGAGGAGCGAGGGATGGATCTGACTCATAGACTGTGTTGATGCCACGCAAACAGCCTGTCACTCAAAGTGGCCGCGCCCTTAATTAGAACTTTAAGACTTTCAGCTTTGATAAAATGTAAACCGGTGAGGAGGAGGCAAGGACAATATTAGCTTTAGAGTATGAAACCAATCTTTGTAGAGGGTTATAAACATGTTTATTTCTGCTATAAAGTTGGGCATTTTAACATGGTGGTCTGTGGGGACTGACTCACTTCTGGAGCCGGCCTCAAGTGGCCATTAGAGGAACTGCAGTTTTTGGTACTTCAGAGTTGGCTTCATTTTTAGTCTTGGAGGTTTCCACATGTTTTTTTTTTTGTTTGTTTTGTTTTTGTTTTTTGTTTTTTGTTCTTTTTTTAAATTGTTCCCAAGCACATGGCCTTGCTGCTTCACTGGCACACCAACTGTGTATTAATCCGCAGCTAAAAATAGTCCCCAGCAAATACAGCATTTACTTCAGTTTTAGTAATGTTTGATAAAAACTACGGTGCCCAGGAGGTAAAGGAAATTATGTCACATTTTTCATGAAGATGAAAGTGAGCTGAAGTGAAAAAGGAAGTTCTGGGTTTTGATCCAGCAGTAAGAAAACCGTTTTTAAAATCAGGATCAGAAATACGTGATTGATCCCCAGAGGGAAACTGGGTCATCTTACAGTTGCTTTTATATATATACAGTACAGGCCAAAAGTTTGGACACACCTTCTCATTCAATGCGTTTTCTTTATTTTCATGACTATTTACACTGTAGATTCTCACTGAAGGCATCAAAACTATCAATGAACACATGTGGAGTTATGTACTTAACAAAAAAAGGTGAAATAACTGAAAACATGTTTTATATTCTAGTTTCTTCAAAATAGCCACCCTTTGCTCTGATTACTGCTTTACACACTCTTGGCATTCTCTCCATGAGCTTCAAGAGGTAGTCACCTGAAATGGTTTCCACTTCACAGGTGTGCCTTATCAGGGTTAATTAGTGGAATTTCTTGCTTTATCAATGGGGTTGGGACCATCAGTTGTGTTGTGCAGAAGTCAGGTTAATACACAGCCGACAGCCCTATTGGACAACTGTTAAAATTCATATTATGGCAAGAACCAATCAGCTAACTAAAGAAAAACGAGTGGCCATCATTACTTTAAGAAATGAAGGTCAGTCAGTCCGGAAAATTGCAAAAACTTTAAATGTGTCCCCAAGTGGAATCGCAAAAACCATCAAGCGCTACAACGAAACTGGCACACATGAGGACGGACCCAGGAAAGGAAGACCAAGAGTCACCTCTGCTTCTGAGGATAAGTTCATCCGAGTCACCAGCCTCAGAAATCGCAAGTTAACAGCAGCTCAGATCAGAGACCAGATGAATGCCACACAGAGTTCTAGCAGCAGACCCATCTCTAGAACAACTGTTAAGAGGAGACTGCGCAAATCAGGCCTTCATGGTCAAATAGCTGCTAGGAAACCACTGCTAAGGAGAGGCAACAAGCAGAAGAGATTTGTTTGGGCCAAGAAACACAAGGAATGGACATTAGACCAGTGGAAATCTGTGCTTTGGTCTGAGGAGTCCAAATTTAAGATCTTTGGTTCCAACCGCTGTGTCTTTGTGAGACGCAGAAAAGGTGAACGGATGGATTCCACATGCCTGGTTCCCACTGTGAAGCATGGAGGAGGAGGTGTGATGGTGTGGGGGTGTTTTGCTGGTGACACTGTTGGGGATTTATTCAAAATTGAAGGCACACTGAACCAGCATGGCTACCACAGCATCCTGCAGCGACATGCCATCCCATCCAGTTTGCGTTTAGTTGTACGATCATTTATTTTTCAACAGGACAATGACCCCAAACACACCTCCAGGCTGTGTGAGGGCTATTTGACCAAGAAGGAGAGTGATGGAGTGCTGCGGCAGATGACCTGGCCTCCACAGTCACCGGACCTGAACCCAATCGAGATGGTTTGGGGTGAGCTGGACCGCAGAGTGAAGGCAAAGGGGCCAACAAGTGCTAAACACCTCTGGGAACTCCTTCAAGACTGTTGGAAAACCATTTCAGGTGACTACCTCTTGAAGCTCATCGAGAGAATGCCAAGAGTGTGCAAAGCAGTAATCAGAGCAAAGGGTGGCTATTTTGAAGAAACTAGAATATAAAACATGTTTTCAGTTATTTCACCTTTTTTGTTAAGTGCATAACTCCACATGTGTTCATTCATAGTTTTGATGCCTTCAGTGAGAATCTACAATGTAAATAGTCATGAAAATAAAGAAAACGCATTGAATGAGAAGGTGTGTCCAAACTTTTGGCCTGTACTGTATACATAGAAAAATGATATATATAAAAATAGAAAAAATAATAAGTATGTAAAAATATTTGTATTTCCCCCAATACACAACTACAGTGTAAATAAAAAATAAAAATGCTGAGAAATGGGATCTGCAAGTGCGTTAGATATAAATACAAGAATAGAATTAATAAAAATTAAATAAGGACATTAGTTGAAACAACAAGCAAACAAACAAAAACTATAACAGCCTGGAAACAAGTGGAACACATGCGTCATGTCTAGATACGGACTGTAGTTAGTCTTTTCATCAGATTTGGTGTCTGTAAGAAGAATACAGAATAACAACAGCTCAGCCCTTTAACAAACATTATTTCACTCATTGATTTTAACAGACAATTTCCCATCAGTCTTCAGGAGTATACTAGTTTATATATCTTTGCCCAGTGGTAATGAAGAGGATTAGTACCACCAAAGTCAAAAAGAAGCTGATGTTCACACAGTGGCATCACAATACAATAAAACTATGCACATTCTGTTAAATCATTTATGAGGACAGAGCGTAAGTTCTTATAAAGACTGTTTTATGCCACTTACAACAAACCACCAAGTTCTGCTCGCACAATATCAATGAATGTACTGTAACAGAGGGAAACAAGCCGATGATTGTACACAGGGCATGTCCGTCTTTGAGACAAACATACGAGGCCTTGTTTATGGTCTGTGGGAGTTCAGCCATTCAGCGTCACTTGAGGGCTGCTTTGCTATTCAAATGTCAGAGAGGAGAGAGGCAGCAGAGAGAAAATGGAGGGACAGAGAGGACAGAGACTGTTGAACTCAGCGTCAATACTTTGCCTAAAAATACAAACATACTTGTGTAATGAACACATTGTGATAAACACAACATGTCCGCATAGTTTTGCCTGCTGTGGTTTTCAATGGTCTCTTCAATGGCTTCTGCAAACAATATTTTAAGAAATGGTGCACTTCCAATTGTGACATATTGGGGAGGATATGTTTTAAGACGACAACGACCTCCTGCACAAAGCAAGATCCACAAGGTTTTCTCCGTTTGGTGTGGAGGAGCTTGACTTGCTTGCACCCGTCCAACACCTGTGGGATGAATTAGACACCCAACTGCAGGCTCAACATTAGTCTCTGGCCTCATTAATGTTCTTGTGGCTGCATGAGAGCAAATCACTGCAACCAGCTTCATAATCTTGTGGAAAGCCTTCTCAGAAAAACAGTGGCTTTTACTGCAGGACATGAATCCCTAACGTTCAACAATCATAAATCATCCAGGTGTAACATTTGAACATCCAGATACTTTGTAAATCTGCACATACAAAGACAGTACTCATTCCCAGCCAACTAAAAATTTTCTCACTTCCTACTATGCTGATATTTTGGTTTTATTTGGCAAGATTTTGTGCCTCTAAGATGGAGGTGTAAGGAATTTTGTTTGTAGTGCTCACAGCATTTGGGAAAGAAAACTCAACAGCAACAGTGTCAGCACTTTTCATTCAGGGGTTATTTCTTCTTTATTACGCAGCTTTGTTGAATGCTTCATTCAGATTGGTCATTTACAGCATTTTATGGGCTGTCGTTTGACTGTTTATTGCTGTTATAAATGACAGACCTTTGCTGTGGACACAGTCCTGATCAAAGACGCCTTGTGGAAGCAATAAAATCATTTTTAAATCAAAAAAATAATTCTTAAATCAATCTTTTGTGTTGAATTATTGATTTCTTTCATAATCAGCCATGCGATAAAGGGCATAGATTACAGCGAATGTGTCATTAGTGTGAAATAAACCCTTCCAGGTGTCCTGCGTCAGGGGTTTATTTCACAATGATGACCCACTCGCTCTACATTATCCCTTACTTAGAGTGTTTGAAGGGAGTAGACTTAATAGGAAACTTTTAGATGTGCTTTTAATTCTTTAAGCACCACAAAACCCATTCACCTTTATTTCACTGGGGTGGTGACATTTTTTAAATCTCAAAGACTACTGAAACTAAAACTATCTGCATGGCACCACCAGAGGCAACAATGTTTTCCCTTTCCTTTGGGTGGACTGACCCTTTAACCTCAGCCTAAGCCACAGACTAGACCAAGCATAATCATGAACCAGTCAACTCTCGTTGGCTTGTTGCTGGTTTTGTTGTACCCAGTAAGGATCTGAGGAATGTTTTTGTTAAACCACACTCACACACATGAAGCGTGCTTGACAAACACATTCCTTCTACTGACATCGAGTCAAAATATAGAGCCCAGCAGAACAACAGGATCAACAAGGGCATGAAAGGGCTAATGATTATTAACCTCACAAGGCCCAGCAGGGGAGTCAAAGCTCAGTGTGTGTGTGTGTGTGTGTGTGTGTGTGTGTGTATAGGAGAGATGAACGCACGTCCTACATCCATAAAGTCCTGATAAGAGTCACTTTATTGTATTTCTGAGAACACCAGGCTAACAAGGACTGGCTGCGTACCATATCATATTGTGTTAAAGGATCTGTTCCATAAAATAAAAAACAAACACATACACTCTCCTGCATGATATTTTTTGTTTCATCCTGTGTGGAAAGTCCTGCTGACACTTCAATACAACAGAGGTGAAAGGAATTTTGTTTATGATACTCAAGGCTTTCTTTACAGAAATAACGTCTTACTCATATTGTGATGTCTGTGGATTATTAACAATAACCAGGACATTAGTTCCTGGGAAGACACATTGCTTTTTGCTTCTTTTGATATCAGTTTTCAGTTTGTCAAGCAACACAAACACAATTCACACTATAGTTTAATGGAGCATGTGTCCAGGTTTTGTGTCAGTGTGGCTATCAGGAAGGGGAAGTTGTGTTTTTGTTGTGATTTTGTCGGGTAAATTAACCTTTTAAAGGGGATTCCTACTGATTTTTTAACACTCATCATCAGTTTTCTCATCAAGGGGAGTTCTGCTCAGCCTGAGAAAGCAGTTAGACAATGTCTGTTTGTTTTCTTGAGGGGACTTTTTACAGCCTGTGTCATTTGGGTAATCCAGATTTACTGAGATTTACATCTTTAATAGAAAGTGTTTCAAACTGGGGGCATGGAGTTTAAAGAAAGATGTGAGTTTTTACAGGCAGACAGGGTCTAATTTTGTGTTCAAATAAAAAGAATGTAAAGAACAGGGAAAGTTCCAGTTATCCCAGTGTGGGAGCTTTAATACATAATTCCATTCCATTCATATCACATAATATTCTTAATTAGTTATTTTAATTTATTAAATAGTGGTGGTAATGTGTTGCCAAGTGAAACCTGTTAAAAAAAACAGTGTAAAGCTCCTTTCAAATTAGTTGAATCAACAGGTGGAACAGTATCTAAACCACAGATATGTTACATAATGTATGTTATTATGTAGCAGGCATGATGAAACTTTACATTTCTTTGCCTTTAAACAATGTTGTGATTAACGTGTGGTTACATTTAGGCACAAAAACACTTGTTTATGGTTAGGAAAAATTCATGTTTGGCTTAAATTACCCAATTTTGGTGCCATAATTCTGGCTACTAACACAGCAACATCTTAGTAAAAAACAACTACTTTTCATGCGGTGTCTCAGGTGGACACACAGCAGCAGGTTGCTAAAATACACTGATGTTTGGTGGCTAAAAAGCTGCTTGAAAAACAGCAAAAAACAACCAGTGTTGTTGTTTGTTGGTCACCAACAGCCATCCCACCCAGGTGTCACACCATCTACCCTCTCCTCCACCCACTGATGACAAAATAAGCTCATACATCACTGTAGAAATGTTGATATGTTTCATATGAAATTGAATTTGTAATGTATCTGTGGTTTGCAGAAACATACAATGCCAACATTGCAGATCAGAATTTAGTCATCTCTAAATGATGAGCTGATTTCTTTCTGATGAGACAAAGCCATCAACATCTAAACAGCTGGCAACATAAGTGAGTACACCCCACAGTGAACATGTCCAAATTGTGCCTGAAGTGTCAATATTTTGTGTGCCAACCATTATTATCTAGCACTGCCTTAACCCTTTTGGGCATGGAATTCACCAGAGCTCACAGGTTGCTTCAGGAATCCTCTCCCACTCCTCCATGATGACATCATGGAGCAGATGGATGTGAAGACACCTTGTGCTCCTCCACCTTCAGCTTGAGGATGCCCCACAGGTGCACAGGTGAGTTTAGGGCTGGATACATACTTGGCCAGTCCATCACCTTCACCTTCAGCTTCCTCAGCAAGGCAGTTGTCATCTTCTAGGTGTGTTCTGGGTCATTATCATGTTGGAAAACTGCATTGCAGCTCAGTTTCTGAAGAGGGGCGATCATGCTCTGCTTGGAATTCATGTTTCCCTAAATGAACCGAGCTCCCCAGAGCCGGCAGCACTCATGCAGCCCCAAACCATGATGCTGCCACCACTATACTTGACTGTAGACAAGGGACAGTTGTCTTGGTGCTCTTTCAGCATGTGTGGCACCTTGGTGAAGAGCACCAAGACAACTGTCCTTTGTCTACAATCAAGTATAGTGGTGGCAGCACTCATGCAGCCCCAAACCATGATGCTGCCACTGGCTTCTGCTGCATCCGGTTTGACCACATCTTTTTCTTGCAGGTCCATCAAGTTAAATCTCTGGAGCCCACCTTAATGACATGTCTTAACATTTAGCAGGGTTCATATATTAGATTTCCCAGTTTGCTTCATGTCAGGGTTATCATATTGATATGGAGTGACTAATTTGCTTTCAGGAACATTTGCTCCTTAAAGAGCGATTGAATTGAAATGATGTCAGTTTATGAGCTGTTCAAGGGTGACGCTCTTTATCTACTCCACCTTAGTTAAGCTATCGGTGGATGACTTGTTGTTGACTCTATACTGTTTGAATTGCCTATTGGGAAATACTTGAGAACATCTGCGCACGTATGTTCAAGAACCTTCCACATGCCACAGTATGTACATTATGCATACAGCTCAAGCACAGCCCACTCTCGAGGGGGACGAACCGGTTTGCACACATGCATTACAGTATGTGACAAAATGGTATGTCAACCATACAGACAATGCACAGGCTGCAGCTGTAGATGCTAAAAATCTTAACAAGCTGAGTGGGTTTATTCTGTCAAAGGAGGACTTTCAGTGTTGGCAGATGGATGATGGAGAAAAGCACACACACATTAACACACACACACACGCACACACAATGGGCCTATTTGAAAGAGTGCAAAACAAGTGTCACAGTGCATCACGACATGCGGCCAAGCCTCTATCTGTCTGCACTGACACTTTACTCCCTGTGTGTCTCCTCACTCTTCACAGACTGCAGCATGTCCGCCTCCCTTATTCCATCACCAACTATCATATACAGCAAATGAACTGAAAGCAAAACGGTCTCATTGTCCTCGGCACTAAAGTGTAACCTAACACATGACGAAAACATTACACAGATCAGGTTCAGCTGTTTTTTTTTTTTTTTTTTTCCATTCGTCTGCTACCAGGGTTTCAAAAAGGAGAGAGAAAGAAAAGAAAGGAGGGAGGAGGAGATAAACAAGCTCAATAAAGCGGTTGAGACGATGACTGAAGTAAACAGAAACTTGGCACAGGATGTGCCAGAGATTACTGCATACCTCACAAGTGAGTGCACGCACACGCGCACGCTCGCAAGCACAAAGACAGACACCTGAGCACATGAACTATTTCATTTCATGGTGCATTCACAGGTTCACAGCCAGAGGTTGTGTATAAATGAACTCTATTCTTTGTTAGTCAATGTGCAGAACTTTAGTGAGCAGGCTGAGGCCAACTTAGAGTCACCTAATATCATGCTTTGGCAACAGGAGCGGCAGCATATTTGCTTTTTGATGCATTGATTATGTGGATGTCACACCTGTTAAAGTACAGAAGCAATTTAAAGAGGGAACACCTACTGTTGTTTTATTAAAAGATATGAATTCATGTTTCACTCTGAGGTGTTCACACTTACAAGCTGAGCCCCCTGTGACGTATCACACACGTTACACTGACATATGCACTGTTTTCTCATGAGGATTTCTGTGGAATAAGAATTCACTTCCTGCTGCCACTACAAATGTATTTAAAAATCAGAGTACTGCAAGCTGGCAATACTTGTCTTTATTCACAACCTGAGATATGTGTCCCTCTTGTGCTTCATAAGCATTTTTTCTAAACATGCATCCTGCAGAAAAGTGCAACAAGGATCTAAAATGACAACAGGATTTTAAGTTTAACATAAAAAAGACACCTGAATGACCCCAATCGCACGACACAACTATGTTATCATTATCTACGGGTCAGTTAAGCTCTTTTATTACGACTGATACGTTCTTGCAAAGGTTGGTGCACAGGTCCACCTTTCTACATCTGCATAACAACATGGCAACCTCTTTTATAATTGCCTGGTTACTGCACAACAAAATCCTGCTCGACAACTCACTTAAAAAGCAGGTGATGAGAGTAAATGCTGCTTTGACGTGGAAATATACTTTTGAAATTCTTGTAGATGTCTACAGTTTATTTCAAGGGACTTGACCAGTAACTCTGAACAAATGTTTCATTCTCAAGGTCTGCATCAATGCTCCTCTTCAATATAAAGAATGCCACATGGTTTAGTTTGCATTGTACTTTGTTACAGAGTTAAGGAAGTGTTTACAGCATTAGTTACACTGCAGAATCTCTTCCAAACAATCAAGTGTTCCTTCTCATGTGATCAAACTGTTTCATAATTTCAGTGTTAGGTTCAGGTGCCAGAGGCTGTGTCACCTGAGCATCAGCTGCCCAAAGACTGATGATCTTGTGTTCATGTTGTTTTTCTAAGTCTCAAATCAACACTTGGTTCACCTGCAGCCAAGTGACGGCAACAACAGCACAAGGTCAAAGTTCACAGAGTCTTGCTGAGATTCAAATCACAACACCTCTCTCTGCCTCAGACATGTCACTACACCCAGTGGTGGGAAGTAACTGAGTACAATTACTCAGAGTCAGAGGCATAGATTTCAGGTGAGGTCACAGGTGACATGTCCCTCTCAGGGTTTAGCACATGTGCATTTGTCACCCCCTAAAAAACATTAAGGTAGCAGAGGACTTTTAGTGTGACAAAATTAAATGTGTTTTAACCATAAATTTATGCAGGAAAAAACACAAATGGGTGCATAAAAAATAACCAGAATGCAGGAAATGAAGTGTTTGTCGCTCAGAATTTCCTGGAGGTGGACTCCAAACCCTCCATTTCATATGTGTCTCCCCAAATGTTGAAACTAAATCTAGGCCTTCGGTCAGACAATTTTGACTTACTTCACTATATATCAGAGAAAAGTACTGTACTTTTTACTTCACTACATTTACTGGAGTCACAGAAAGCAACTAGAGCTTCAAGAGAAAATTAATCTGCAGCTGTTTTGATGCTTAATCTATTTTTCTTTTATAAAAACAAAAAAGCCTTTACCTTCAGCTCCCCAATAATTTTACCACTTAAAGCAGAACTTTTACTTTAATTACAGTATTTTTCCATTGTGGTAGGCCTATTGCTACATTTACTGAACTAACATCTGAATACCTCTCCCACCTCTGGTCACACTGAGTAAACACAGATTTAGACATATCAGAGGTTAGGTATTTTCCATTTTAGGGTAAAGATCTTCTGGACTGTGGCTGTCAGTCAACAGGCGCTGTAAGGTTGGGCTCCTCTGTCGTAAAGCCTTGAAACAATTGAGACAAACATGATAAAGCACACACAGAGTCCCAGAGTCGTGGGAGAGGTGCAGGTGACTCATAGCAAACTAGTTCTACGTGTGCGGAACAGGTTCTCATGTCTGTGGTTTGTGAGGGAGGACAGGTGTTTTCATCAGAGCAACGAGAGTAGTGAGCAGCTCTGATCCGTGTGTTCAGAGGGATTTGTTACATATTCCGTGCGCGTGTGCGTGTGTGTATGTGTGTGTGTGTGTGTGTGTGTGAGCCCACCTCCTTCTGTCTGCGCGCTGCACAGTTGGAGAGCACACGGCAGCAGCAGGACGCACAGCACCTGCTGCACCTTCCTCTTGACGGCGGTCATCCTCATTGTAATTCCCGTGCCGGTGACGTTTTAAACAAACATTCCCGTCATATTAATAAAATGAAGTTTGTCCTTTTCTCATCAAAAATCGTCCTCGGTCGATTCAATCCAAAATAGAGTCCATTAGAAACAGTAGTTGGATTAATCCAGATTGTTCCTTCGTTTTCTTCTAATATTCAAATGAAGAAGTTAATCCTCCCAGTAGCGAAAACCTGTTTGTGTTTTCCCTGTTTGACTTTTAACTGAGCCGTAACTTTACAAGCCGCCCGCTCCGGTCCGTGTGACAGGAATCACTACAGCTCAGTGATTGGAGAGCAACGCGCAGCCAATCAGAGGCGGGAGCGTCTGTTTCTCTGGCACTGATTTATCTGGGAGGGCCCTGCCTGCAGCCACAGGACCTGCAAAACGTGGTAGCCCGATGCAGTCCTTGTAAACACCTTACAGGATGCAGCAGCACACATTGTAAGTTTCATTTCCCCGTATCCAGATGGGAAACATGAGGATGCTTTCTGACAGGATGCACATGGACAGATGCAACCAGGGTCAGCAGGAGTCACCACAGACTTCAAAAAATGCTCAACCCTCGATGATTTAGGTTTATTATAAATAGTTCTGTGTGCAAATAGTTTTGAAGAACTCATTTTGTGAAATGCAGATATGAATAATTCTTTAAAGGGACAGCTCTCTCCCAAATCAAATACACATATCTCTCCTCTTACCTGCAGTGCTGATTATCAGTCTAGATTGTTTTGGTGAGTTGTTGAGTGCTGATGATATCAGCCATAGAAATGTCTGCCTTCTCGCAAATGTAGTAGAACTAGATGGCACTCAGCTTGTGGTGCTCAAAGTGCCAAAAAAATACATTTGAAAAACTCAACAGCAATGTCTCTTTCCAGAAATCATGACTCTGTTACTCAAGATAATCCACAGACCTTGTTGTGAGCAGTTTCATGTAGGAACTATTTTCTTTCTCCTGAGCTACACCCAGTGCTGGACCTAGCACAATTGGTGCCCTGGGCAAATTTCCCCTGGTGAGCTATAGCTAACACTACAGTTAAGCCAAGGGGGATGCCATTAGTGTTTACATCTCGCACTGTGACAAGCAAGAGCCTCTTGTCCATGAGTAGATGCACACTTTCTTCTGCGTGGTGATACAGCTGGTAGGTGTAGTTCATGAGACGGAAAATAGTTTCTGCATAAAACTGCTCAAAAAAAGGGCACGACACTGCTGTTGAGTCGATTTCTCTTTTTTTTTTTTTTTTTTTTTGGCACTTTGAGCACCACAAGCCAGGCGCCATCTAGTTCCATTATATTCAAGAGAAGGCAGACATCTCTACGGCTGATATCTCCAACAATCTGTTACTCACACCAAAACAATCAACACTGAAAATTAGCTCTACAGGTAAGAGGAAAAATATGAATGTTTGATTTTGGGATGAATCGTCTCTTTAAGTGTGCACAAAAGGCCAAATAGATTGAATATGGAAGACTCTGGATGTCATAGTGCACAGTGGGTTGCAGTAAGTCATTCATGTAGCACTTTTCAAAGCTAAAATGCTTCTTGATAAAAAGCACTGAATATTAAATCTGACTAAAAAGAGATTAAGGAGCAAAAAATAAAATAAAACAGAAGTCTTTATGACATGATACTCAAGAAAAAAATGCAGGTGCTCTTGAAGGCAAGGGTCAGCACATGGGAAGGAAGAAATTAACTGAAGGGACTCAGGCATGGGGCGGGAACAAATGCATTTGAATTAAAGTACAAAGCCTTTATTCCAAAATATGGCTGCTTACATTAAAGCACCAACCGATTTCAACCAAAAGGTCTTCGTCAGGGTGCAAAAGGGTGTCGAGCAAAACCTTTTTATAAGCTTGGTAGAGGGTGTCACAATCCTGATTAATAAGTGAGCACAGGTGGGTGACAGCAGTGGATTACAATGAGAAGCCATTCTGAAGGTGACACGGCTCCACAAGTGAAAAAGAAAGAAGCAACAAGAAGAAAAAAAATCTTATTACAATACATATTAAGAAACATCAGTTAAAGTCCAACCTTGTGGTGGAATAATGAGGGGTAAACTATTCCAAAGTTTAGAGGCAAAGACATCAAATCCTTTATCTTACTTTATTTTAAGTGGAGATCTGGGAAGATGCAGAAAAAAAATATACAGAGGAGAAAGATAATTTAATATTACATGTTCCAAATATACAAAGTTTAAGACATATGGGGGATCTGGACTGAGCATGTGGGACGACATGCAACAAGGTTCCCAAGTCACAATCAAACCAGGGACTTTGTGTTAACGTGGCACCTTGGGGATGATCAAAAATATTCATGTACTATCATGTGTGTGATTTTTGGTAACACCATGTGAGGCTGAGTGAGCTCATCTACATGTCAGACCACTGCTCTCAACAACTGCACTGACTCTCAGACTTCATGTGCAGAATATCCTGCACAGCAGGGTGAACCTGTGCAGGCTGACACACTTACTCTTACATTTGTCTTACATTTGATGAACACTGGAGTGAATGTGTTCTTCTAACACTTCACATTTTTGTGCTCACTCACTGTGAAAAAGCAAATGCAGATTGGAGGTATCATTACGGTCATGACAGGTGAGTCACTTCCTCTTCCCACGTCATAACCTTTAACAAAGGATGAATGAAAGGATCTTTTTCATTGCCCTGAAAAAATATCTATCATTGATCTCTAAAAACAACAGTAACCCCCTATATAAATCAAATCTCCTTCTGCTCCTCTGTATGTGTCACTGTGTCATGGTCTTCAGCAACATTTCTTACACCTGTTGTCTTAACAGTCAAGCTTTGACCCCTCCACTCCTTTAAGCAGGTGCCCTGGAAATGTATGATTATTTTATTGCTGTATCACTGAGTCGCTGCGTGATTTCACTCATGCACTTTGGACTGATTTGTGCGTCAGTTACTTGTTTGACACATTAGAATTACTGTAGACCAAGTCAAGGTGCACAGGAGGAAGTGTTTTTCTTGAAGGCAGACTTACTAGCCTACAGGTTGGGTCAGAATAACTTATCTCTTGTCATCACTTTAGTTTGTCACTCAAGCTCCACGCAAACATCGTCTGCCTGTAAGAGAGTGGGCGAGCCAGCTGAAGTGCTCCGAAGAAACTGGCCCAGCCTGCAGCTCCAGTCTCTCTGTCTCCCTCTCACACACAAACAAGCAATACAAACATGCTGTTTTTCCATCTTAACAGGTTTAATTACATACAATTATACATCTGACAAGAAAACATCTCCAGTTTGCCAGAAAGAGTTGTCATCTTCATTTCCAGCCTGAGTCACTTGAAATGCAAAGAAGGGAGTCTCAAACAAATGGTTAATATTTCACCACCACCAGGAAGTCATTCTCAAAAGTATTTCCTCACAGAAACAGACTGCTGAGGTTGTAGCATCACAAGTTGCCGTGGCAGGAGAACAGCAGCAGAGTCTCATCTGCACTTTAATTCTAAATAACAAAGCAGCACAGGGCACAGATAACACACGCACGCACACACACATATACACATATAGAGTGGCATGTTCAGCATTTGTCAGATTCTGTTGTTTTAATAAATGTTTCTGTTGTGTGTCTTAAAAATGTTCAGCTGCAACCAACGGGAACTAAACATCAGGAAAGTCTATTTGATCCAAATGTAATGTGTGTAAGCTGCGCTCAAACATGTGTGTTTTACTACTTCATCATAATTTCACCAAACTAAAGAAGAATTATATATTCAAATATACTCTGAGAGCTACAGAATAATAGATTTTGTTGTAAAATAAAAAATAGACAAAAAAATGCACCGCATATACATGACCATGTTCAAGATTTAGACATTCTGAGGTCACAACCAGACCAGTAATTTCTTTTTGATTTTAATATTTTTCCACGTTATCTGTTATCACTTTAATTTTTTTTTTAATGCTGTTTAATCTAATAACAGACGTTTCATGTTGGTCTAGACAGTGTTTTCTGGGAGTATTGCTGTCTGCCAGGAATAAATTCTGGTGGGCAAAATTGTCATTCATTATTTTTCTCAGACTAAAAATTGCCAACTTTAAAGGAAGACTTCATCCACAAAATGACCAGTTGTATATCAGTTACTTGTGCCATGTTACCTTGAATTCATGAAGACAATATTTTCTTGCTGCCTCCCCAGACTCCCCCAACTACAAACACAGGGGCGTAAGTATAGACAGTGCAGAGGCAGTGCGGTTGCACCAGGGCCCATGGGACATGGGGGCCCGTACGAGAGCAGGGCCTCCGACAGCGTGTTGGCCAAAGAACAGGTTCTTGTGATTGACTCAAATTGCCACCTCAGAAATAGACCCATGGTCAAAGAAGAACTCATGTTAAATTTAACAAAAGTGGGGCCAGCCGCTACAGATGTGGTCGTAAACGCAAACCCATTTCTGTCATGGTTTCTTTTTTCATTTGGTAAAAGAGTTAGTAGCAATCCATTCAACAATAAAAGTATGTTTACTTTACATAACTTTTAAAATCACAAATAAAGTATAAAGAAATATATTCAATTTAATGAATACTTTCATTTGGTATTTTTGCCATGTACAGATTTGCAGATGATTGCTGGGTAATATGTATGTTGATACTGTCCAATGTCAAGTCGTAGCTAGTTTAGATGCAAAATCTTGCATGAGGTCCCCTCATGATAACATGCACTGGGGCCTGTCCTAACTATGACACACCACTGTGCAAACATATTGAGTAACTTATTGATTGGGGACCATGTTTGACATCAAAACATCCATTTACAAACTCTTACACAAATAAAGCAGCAAAATCCAAGTCTCATTGATACTCAATATACTAAATACATCCCAGACACATGCATTTTCACCAAAAAACCCAAGTATTTAAAACTGAAATAGGAGTAAAACTTGTATATACTCTCTTCAAAGCCAGCAAAATACATGTGTTTTCAAAGTACTGAGCATACCACTGGATAAAATGAGACTTGGATTATACTGCATGAGTTGTGTGAGAGTTTATAAGCAGATGTTTTGATATAGTTTTACTGTTGTTAAATGTGGTTCAGAATCAAACAATAAATCAATATGTTCAGTGTAGAGGCATGCAAGAAAAACACATTCTCATGAATTTAAGGTAACACAATATGTCTAACAACTGATACACATATGGTCATTTTGTGGGTGAAGTGTTCCTGTAAGTGACACAGTGAGTCTGAAAAATACTGGTATTTCCCTTTCAACCACTGAGTTTTGTTGACATTGGCTTCACTTCCTCATTGATTTTGGGTCCAACAGACCCCACTTCTGCATGTGTATAAATAATCATGACTTTAAATCTAAGAGTTTTCTTTTCCTTTAAATACATGTCCGTTTAGGAGCTGTCACATGTCAAAAAAAAGTACCTTAAAAATCAATCATAACATATAGAGCAGACGCAAATCTTATTATTTTTGTTTTACAGTTTAAGTCTCTGGGAAAATGAAGAGTCAACGTTATAAATAAATATATATGTTTTAAATGTGTTAAAGAGGGCAAAACAGAACAAACTGAAGTAAAAAGTCACTACATGTAACTTTGATTTATATAATGCAGCTCTTTATGCTTTGAACAGCACTGATGAAGTGTTACTAAAGAGTGCCCTCCTCTGGTTGAAGCTTGTCACAGCAAGATCTCCTGTGCCTTTTCATTTACTTGTAAACATGGATATAACTAATGAAGTGTGAATATGTTATTAATGAAATCCATCAGTGACACTCACTCACAGCTGATGAGACAGGTCATACAGAAAATGAGTTTATTTGTAATACAGCAGAATTTTGTTTGTTTGTCTTACATCACATACAGATGTCTCCTTGCATTCAGCATTGAAACATGATCTTCACCGTTTTTAAATCTACTTGTGTAACTATAACGGTACAGAATGAATCATTGGAAGGGTTTTTTTTTGTAATTTTTGTTTTTTTTGTTTGCACTGATTATCATTGTTTCACAGACACAGTCTACATCAAAGTTTCTTTACACCCCAAAAGAAAACTAAAGAAATCTACCACCAAATGTGAATCGAGTAAACTGGCAAAACAAAAGGACAAAACTTTTGCCTGATCACCTTGAACTGTGGTGCAAAACCCGCCTCTCAAGGGCATAGAGAAATAAATCTGTAAATCATTCTTCATAGATAAATATATGTGACTTGAAATCAGAACCGGACTAGCTGAGAAATCAATTAGAAGTTATCACTAAATATATAAGGCCACAAAACCCAAATGATCAAACTGATGATTGAACACAGCTGCTGAATATGAACGATGCACTCATACCTCGGTGGAGTGGATTTACAGCATGTTGTACTGTCACTGGTGTATGAGTAGTCGTACCCATGTATGGCACACAAGAAGTTGTTCTACTGACAGAAGTCTGTGGGTTCTGCTGGTATCAGTGGTGACGCAGGAACTGATGTGCTGATGAGTGAACTGATCTGCTTACCCTGCTTCCTTTCACATAATTATCACCGAAATAAAGGAATATGCATGTCAAATAAATATTACAGCCATTTATAGATTCATCAACAATATTCACATTCAGTAACACAGAGTTATCATCCCCCGATATGCAAGTCTGAGACGAAAACACAAGGAGCGAAGAGCAACCTGAAGCAGTTTGAGTACTCACACATGAAGGCAGACACGCAGCAGCTGTGCAGGTCATGTGTGTTGTGTTTTATATTCTGCTTTCACATTAAAAAGACCATAAAGCTGACTACACTGTGTTTAGCGCACGTTGACGACTAAATGCAGAAATGGGTGGTTTGGTTAGTTTCTGCATCCTACTGTAAAAACAGCACCAGAACACGATGATCAGAGAAAATCTACAAACAGCGTCAACATCCATGCAGCTCCGAGGATGGAAAGGTAGGCAACAATGTCAGCGAGAACTACTGGGATGCATGCATCTCGGCGGTCAGGGACGTGTTGTGCGTTTTAAAATATTTAAAAAGGGCGGCTTCGACGCTTTGGGTCGCCACATGGGGAGTAGAAACACGCCACGGATATCAAAAGAGTTCCAAAATGAGGCAGTAAGAGGACACGTGACAGGGGGAACTCCTGCTCTGTTGTCTTTTTCATGATTAATACTGACTGGGCCGCTTGCACCAACACACACAGGATGTGTGCACGCTCACACACACTTTATCTGAGTACCAAAGTGCCTCAGCATTGCTCACAAATTAATAGGTAGAATTATGATGACATGAAACTGCCAGCTGTGACTGTTCTCAAACATGGCTCTGTTAGGAAAAAAGAAAATGAAAAACAGGAAGTGCAACGGGCACAGAACAGTTCTTTGTTTGGATGACTGACAGCTGAAAGACATACATAAACAAAAAGTCCTATCTGACTCATTGCTGACTCAGTGGAGTCACACGTGACTTGGTACAGCACCTAGAGACGAACATACAGTACATTGCACCTAAGGACAAGAGGTGGACACAGGAAAAGCAAGTGTCTGCTGTGATTGCTTACGGTTAGTGTGCATTTATGTGTGTGTGTGTGTGTGTGTGTGTGTGTGTGTGTGTGTTTGGTTAAATATGAAGTACATGAGAATCTGATTTTAATAAGCACTGAAAACTATTAAGAATCTCAACAGACTGAAAATAAAAGCCTAAAATCCTCCCCAAACCCAGAATCTTGCTTTTCACCTATCAATCAAAACCCCTGTACCTAACTCACGCCCCCCATTCCCAAAACAAATAAAAACTTGGACGGGTGCTGGCTGCTTGTTCCAGTTTTCTTCTTATTTCTTGTTCTTCAGTTGATTGGCCAGCCAATCAAGACCCTCATAGAGGCCGTCACCGCTGGTGGCGCAGGTGGCCTGGATGTACCAGTTACGGTGACGCAGGGAGTGTAAGCCCAGCTTGTCTGTGATCTCTGCAGCGTTCATGGCATTCGGTAAGTCCTGTCAAAGAGGCGAGAGTTCAGTGAGGAGAGAGTGAAGAGTCAAGGGTAAGTGATCAGGCTTTAGTGTGACCCTGATAGTGTCAAAAATATCAATTTATCAATCCATATCTTTTCTGCATATTTGTAATGGTTTCAGTACTCATTTGCTGCAGTATTGACACACTGGTACCAGCTGCGCTTTCTCACTTTCTCTTAAGCGGGATTTAGGCTTCTGCATCGAATCAACGCTGTACCCTGACCCACAGCGTGACATGCACCTCCTCAAAAATGTAAATACATGTCGCGGTGACGCAGACCTCCGGCTATTTTTGTAAGCTGAAACCATTTCCCTCAGTGGAAACGAAGCTTTTATTTACTTTTATTTCACAGATAAGAAACAATAAATTGTGAAGACAATAAAGCCTCTACAAAATAGCCTTTTATGCCTTGTGTCAGATTTATCCTGGCTTCATATGAGCACAGGAAATCTCCACTTGTCGTTAGGCTAATTTATACAGTGTAAAATGCCATAGGCTTGTGCTAATAATATTAGCATGTTGCATTTGTTTGGAAAACGGGTTTAGCATAAGACAGTTTTTTTGTCAGTGAACCTTGTGAGCTGTAATGGAGCCAAATTTTGCCAAAGCCAAACCTTTGTTAAATGTTGCTGTTGTCCCTGGCTTCATATAAGTAGCAGGAAAGTCCACTAGCAGCTAGGCTAATTTATACAATGGAAAATGCCATAGGCTTGTGCTCAAACCATTAGCATGTTGCATTTGTGGGGAAAATGTGTCCAGCAAAAGACAAGTGTTTGTCTGTGAATGCTGAGAGTTATAGTGAAGCTGATTTGTGTACTTGTCTTTGAAATTGTCTCTATTAAGCCATGTTTAATGTGTGTTCTGAATCAACTAAACTTTACAGCACTTCACAGAAACCCCGCCGCTGACTAGTGTTTTGAAGGTGTAACTGCAGAGTGACACAGACACACCATTGCACACAACAGTGTACGCCACATGCATAGGCTCTGGATAGAGCTAACGCACAAGTCAGTGCTTTTCTTTTTCATGTATGATAGTAAATTAAATATTGTTGGATTTTTGATTGTTGGTCGGACAAAACAAGCAGTTTGTAGTTGTCACCTTGAGCTCTGAGTAGAGATGAAACAGTTTTGCAGTTTTGTTAAAATGTGCTGAAAAGTACTGATACACGCAGTGAAATCATTTCACCAAGTTTTATATTAAAAAACCACATATAAAATTAGCAGCACATTTTGTTTGCATCAACATTAAAATATAGCCAGTACCTCATGTACACCTTAATCTGCCTCAGATCTGCCTTAATATTAAAGCCTGTCTTTCAAATGCTTGCTGGAGTGTCTGTGTCACTGTAGATGAGGACAGGGGACCAGCAGCATCACTCTACACCCACTCAGTAAACAAGGGAGCAGCAAAACAAACCCACGTTGCATGTTGTGTCTGGGTTTGAGACTAATGCAAACTTTGGCTGATGCAGGACAATACTGTGAGTATTTAATCGCACAGTAATAAAACCTGGTTTAAATTATAATTTAAATTTGACATTGTAATACTAACAGTCTGGAAATTTATCGTGAAACCAGTAATCATTTCATTCAGAGCTCTGTGACATCGTGGGGGCCATTTTTCATTATTTTCTGACGTTTTATAGACCAGCACTTACTCAATGAATCCAAATGTAATAGGCAGATTAACAGAGTGGTGCAGGGACCTTTTTAGTAGGCCGACATGGAAGTTATCATCACCCTGGTTCCCTTAAAAAGAGCTAATGGGATTTTTTGATTGGATTTTGGATTATTGCAAAAAAGTTCATGACACTTAGATGTTTTGTACATAAGGTTAATCTTCACAAATGAACACCATTTTATGTTTTCTGAAGCGTAAATGCAGTCTGCTAACTTTAGGTTACAAACGAACTGCACCACAGTCACATGACTTCATCATTGCCACCACAACAAGGCTGTAGTTGTGTCGACAATATTGTTAGCAACCACCTTTTTCAAGACACTTTCAAAACTGTAGAACAAACATGAAAATCAGGCATCTAACCAAAAAACATTCAAAAAACCAACTGAATTCTAGACAGACTGCAGACTTTGTAATGTGCTTGCAGTCATACAGTGGAAAATTTAAAAGTAAACTTCAAAGTAATACCTCTGTATTTTGGGAATGAGACCTATTTGCATTCTCGTCAGGAATTTGGTGATAAAATTGATACCACACTCAAGTCTGTGCAGTGAACACAAGGCTACAGCCTGCAGGCGGTTTACTTACTGCATCTTAGCATAAAGACTGGAAACCGCTAGCGTGGCTCTGTTCAAAGGTAATAATGTCTGACTACCAGCTCCTCTAAAGCTTAATAATTAACATGTTGTATCTTATTTGTTTAATACATACAAAAATGTACAAAGGGTTGTAAGCCAGAGCAGGTTTTCATCATTTACCCGCAGTATTTCTCAAGTTAATATCATCTTTGGATTTAGGTTACAAATAATTACATCAGCCTGAAGAAGAATTTTATCTATGAGATACTAAGTGGTGCATTGATCTTCCAGTACAACCCTATTGTGCACTGATTTATTTGCAGTGTCTATAAAATGTGTGTATATATGCAGAACAGTTAGGGTGTCTTACCTGTTTGTTGGCAAACACAAGGAGGACAGCATCTCTCAGTTCATCCTCAGCCAGCATCCTCATCAGCTCCTCTCGTGCTTCGTTCACACGCTCTCTGTCGTTACTGTCCACCACAAAGATTAGACCTGAAACAGCGAGAGAGACAAACAAAATCCTTTTTTTTCTGAAGGAGAAGAAGAGGAAAGTCGCTGGTGTAACCCTATGATTAGCTCTTCTCACCCTGTGTGTTCTGAAAGTAGTGTCTCCAGAGGGGGCGGATCTTGTCCTGCCCACCCACATCCCACACAGTGAAGCTGATGTTCTTGTATTCAACCGTCTCCACGTTAAACCCTGAAAATAAGTGCATACAACATGAAAAGTAAACGTTATAGCAGGCCACTCATTAGTGTGCAGGACAATACTTAAATCTTATTTGGTCTGTGCACCTCCACCTACCAATGGTTGGGATGGTGGTGACTATTTCCCCCAGTTTGAGCTTGTAGAGGATTGTTGTTTTTCCTGCAGCATCCAGCCCCACCATCAAGATCCTCATCTCCTTCTTCCCTATGAGGCTCTTCAGCAAATTCCCAAAAATGTTCCCCATGATTCAGATGAAGTTCTTAAACTTCAGCGTGCGGCTACAATCCTGATTACAGATGCCTTGCTGCCAAGTTTCACTCGTCCAGCAGCAATAGATTACGAAGGAGGGCTGAAAGGAAACACAGCAAATGACCATTTAGTAATACTGTTGTGTGTGTAAACATCCAGTGATGGATGCAACAAACATGTTGGCATAGAGAGAGGATTATTAATAAGCTAAAGTGTCTGTGAGGCCTTTGTTAAATTACAACGAAGGGAACGCTCCATCCAACCTTCCTTTACTTTTCTGAAAAGACTGCACCACCATGCCAGACACTCTCACTTCTACATGCACAACCCAAGACAGGTGCAAGCTATGCTAATTGCCCACAGTCATCATCACAGAGAGGGTGAAGGAGATGCATGTTAGTGCCATGACTGCAGGCTGCAGTACAATCTGTTCAGACCCTTCTCGCTTGTTTTGTTTTTTTTCTCCTTCAAATGTTATCCTGCAACAACGCCAAGCCCTCAGAGCATATGAAAAATGTCCTACATTACCAGGCCTGGCTCAAACATATCCAATCACAAACCTGGACTAAAAGAGGCAGAGAAGAGCACATTTTCACGAGTCGGCAGTCTAGTTGTGCCGTGTTTTGCAGATATAGTTGTCAGTAGAGCACGGGAGCAAAAATACTATTGCAGTGTCCAAAAATACTCTCTTAAAGTGAAACTGCACACAACAGTCCACTTGCTATCTTATCTATCCTTTCAACCACATTTTACGAGCCTTATGGTCAGGTGGATTTCATTTCAGCTAAGTTGTTTCATTAATTGTCATCATTTGAAGTGCTGAAGAGCTTCAGAGGTCAGAAACCAGGTTGGTATTACACATTTATATTTCTTTTCAACACACTGAATGTTTCCAATAGAACAAAATGTACCTGTAAAGAATGCAAAGTGATGTGTTCAAGGTGATGTGTTATGTCCCCAATCAATGTCTTCTTCATGCACTAACACATCTTTGGACATTGCGGTACATTGTGGGGTATGTCAAATGTAGTGATTGCACATACTCTGAATTATAAAGTGTGCACTTGCTATATTTCAGTGTAGAATAGAGACATACATGCTCATCATGTGCACTGACATCATCGTCATATGACACTATTGGTGGATTGAGTGGACTAATAGACTCAACTAAAGTGAAAAATAGAAGATGATATTTAAATAAATAAAGTCGTCAGTAGATATGAGGCTAGCTGCAGCCCTGTCCATGGTGCTGAAGAGGATCACCACACTTGTCACAGCCTGACCCCATCTCCTGTCCTCCCACAGATGGCTGTACAGGTTTAAATATGAGCTCTTACAATAGTGATTTAAGCTATGTGGGAGCAGGGCCACGATATGCCGGCCTGATAACGTTAATTCAACTCCGGGTGACTCAGGTTACGTTAGCCGGGAATGCTATGTAACGTTAACGTTACGGCTATCCTGCCGATATTAGCCGTTAACATCGGCCGAGGACATCTTAACGCGTTAACTAAAGAGACACACTTAATTTCAGCGACCGAGCTTCACCATTTCCTCGTTATGTTACCGGTTTTAAACTCGTTTATCGAGCTAGTTTAGCTCTAATCGACGAGACGTAACGTTAGCTTTCGTATCTGCCGTCCCGATCCATCCCATTCATCCATCCGCTTATCACCTCAGCGGACATCCTGCTGCCAGCGAGCCGCCCGCCCGCCGCACAACACCGAGGCTACACAACCGAAACAGGTCGGCCATCACACACACCTTGATCTAATCACCCGCCGGGACCTGCGTGTACACAGTCGGGTTGGTGTTGGTGCCAGTATCCTCACTTACCTCCGCCGAGTAGTCCTCTACTAAATGTCTAACGGTATTTTCCAGGGGACAACTCAGCAGTAAACGAGATCTCGCGAGACCTGAGGTTCAAATCAAATTGGAATGTTGTTGATAGTGGTTTTCAAAGGACGTCTGAACAACTACAGGTTTTGTATCATCAAACTGTTTGGGATATTTATATCAGTTTGGGAGCATTGTCACCTTAATCCTGATTTCCTAAAAATATTTTAATATATAAAAAACAGTGTCGCAGTAAAATGGGCTCTGCACAGGTAAAGGACTTTGGTCTGCCTTCTGTTTTTACAAGGCTACTGGTTATAATTTAATTACATGTCTGTGTGTCTACAGATCCAAGACTCAAATACTCCTTCAGACATGCATTTTACTGATTAGTTATGGACACACAATACAAAAATATCAGGATTTAGGCACCTGAATGTGTTGTCATAACCACTGTTTTAACCTTTAAAGGGCCCACACACCCACCACAGTGATCTCACTTATTCAGTCTCAGTAGCCCTCCTCTCAGGGCTGTATGCATACATGTTAACTGACATTTCCCTCACTCTTCTGTTAGCTTTGTTGGGCAGGATGACTGACACCTTTATGTTCATTTTCTTTAAAGGTCCAGTGTGTAGAATTTAGTAGGATATATTGGCAGAAATTAAATATAATAAGGAAGTTTTCTTTGGTGTATAATCACCTCAAAATAAGACTTGCTTTGTGTTTGTTACCTTAGAATCAGCCATTTTTATCTACATATGGAGCGGGTCCTCGTCCATGGAGATAGCTATGTTGCTACAGTAGCCCTGAACGGACAAACCAAATACTGGCTCTGGATTGGGCCACTGTTGCAGTCGCATTTTGCATCAGCCATCAAAGGTAGCAGCCCTTTCCCAACGTAAGCGTCAGAAAAACAGATTTTTTAAATGTGAAACTGCTTTATTAAGTGTTTTTACTGGTTTAAATCCCCAGGTCCATTTGTTTTAGTGAGGAAGAGACCTCTGCAGATAATTTGGCTCCTGGTAAAACCCCCCCTGAACAACGAACACTGAAGGAATTTTAACAAGGAGAAGTTTCAGCTGGTTGCAATCTGCAGTAATCACCACTAGATGCCACAAAATCCCTCTAAATCTTACACACTGTTCATTTAAGAAGGGGCAATGCACATTAAAGCTGCAGTAGGTAGAAAGCCTGAAAACGGTTGATTTTTGAGTCTCATCTGAGTTAGGTTTCTCCCTCTCCGCGGAGAGCCCTCGGCTCCACTCCCATGGCCGACCCTCACGCCCTCCGGCCGGGCCCGGCCCCACCTCACCCTTCCCCTCCCTCCGGGGCTCCGGGGCACCGAGTTCTGTCTTCCTTTTTTTGGGTTGTTTAGCCGTGCTGCTAAATGCTGGAATAGCTGTTTTACCTGGTGCACTGTTCGCCATTGCTTGCTTGCGCTCCCCTTCTGCCGGCGGCACAGGAACGCGCATATACAGCAGAACAGCCAATCGGAACGCAGTGGTCTGAGCTGGCCTTTGATTGGTTGATGCACATCGGCACAATACTGATTCTTTAGAGGCTGAACACAGAGCCATGGTGAGGTGCAGAAACCTATTGTTTGTCTCAGACCACTTGATTTACATTATGCTTAGAGGATATTATAAAATTTTTACTCAATCATACCAAAACAATGTTGCCTACTGGAGCTTTAATTAACATATGTTCCAGATTTACCCATACAAGCTAACTTTTATCTGCAGTCCCTGGCAGGTTGATGGCATATAAAAAAACAAAACAAAGAAAAACATACAATAGCGCATGAGCACAGACAATTAGTAAAACAATGACATGATCTCTACCCCAGATGATCTGTCTTATTGGTGCATGGAGTCCAGTGACCTTATATGATATGCAGTAAAGCTCTGCTCACCTACCACCTGAGCAATCAACCAGAGATCAACCACGAACACCTGTGTGAGTCCACAGGGCCATGAAATCTCTATAGGAAAACTTTGCTTTTGTTTACCCAGGAAACACTGTATTTAAACTTTTCCCAGATAGCACACCTCCTATCAGTGACTTAAGAGCGTTTGTTTGCAATTATTTGAATTAACACATTTACATTTGAGGTCATTAAAAGGCATTTTAGGTCAGATGTCTCCCTCTGCTTTGGGCCTGTGTCGCCACACTGTACACAGCAGAGTAACAACCAGGGCCAGATTAACAGCTAATGTTTACTGTGCGCTAGAATAACTTGAAAAGACTTTGAAGATGCTTTTAAAAGACTAAAGTCAAACGATCTATCACATCTGAGACAAACTGAGTTTTTAGTCACACACTATAAGATTTTGCAAAGAATGGGGATCTTGTAGGGTCACCATTTGCACGACTACAGCTAGATTCCTTTTGAAATTATTTTCCATCCTGTTTGTGGTGGAAAATATTACACTAAACTCCCTTTATGAAATATGACATATCAATTATTCGTTATGTGTCGGCAAAAAAAACACATAATCCTGTCTAACACAAGAAAAAAGGTATCATATCAACAAAAATCGATTCAGAAATTAAGATTTCTCACCAAAATAAGTGCTGGTTGATGGATCAGGTACCAATTAAATAAACAACGACTCTTATTCACTCCACAACTTTCTCCGGACTTGTGCAGGTTCTAGCCTGCCATGTCCCCCTCCATGTTCACTGTTCACCCAGTTTGCTGCTTCTTGTTTGGTGCTGGAGAGAGCACAGCAATTGGTTCATGACAGCGTTCATTCATTTGGTTGGAACGTCAGATGAGAAAGAGACTGACTCAAAACAGCTTGGACTGAGGTTTATAACCACCTTACACCAAACGATCAAGATAACTGAAGCCGCACCAACTGAGGTTAAACTCTCATTATTTTATTTCAACACTGGAAATTTGTCTGCGACAGTGAAGTTGCTTGAAAAGTTGTTTGGTTGAAGGCCGGCATTAGTGGGCCCTGTGGTCATAGCAGGATTACTGCAGTTGGAATTTATGGTAACAATGGACACCCCTGAGGGTCCGGGGCAGCTGCCTGGTAATCCAGCCTTTATCACAACAGATAAATCATGGACATGCTGATGCACCTTAATCCTTAAAGATTCCATACTAGACTATAAATTCTTCAAATGTGCTACCTCATAATATAATGAAGTTATTATATTGAAAAACCAACAGTATGCGACACGGTGGTGCAGTGGTTAGCATTGTCGCCTCACAGCAAGAGACTTCTCCCCTCTATGCCTCAAGTGCAAAATAGAGACAGGTAGTCTCACCCACTGCTGTGGTCTTGCCGGAAGATAGAGACGTTTTAAGGAAATAAACAGGAAATTAATAAAATATTTGCCATTAATCTAAGAAATGATCCAAAATACCTGCTACTTGGTATATTAAATGGTTTTATTATGAATAAGTTTATAGGTAAACTCTATAAACTACTAACACTCTGTGCAAGACAGTGTGCACTTCTGAAGTGGATATCAGACAGAATTCCAACTAAAACACAAGATCATAAGGTCATATTGGAATTTATTTCTTTGGATTATTTGATATGTATCACTTGAAAGATGATGTGTTTCATAGAACACTGGAGCCTTTTATGTCCTTTATTGGAGTGGATATTTCAACTATTCTTATAAGATGGTTTATGTAGTGGGGCACTAACTAATGTATCTTTCCTTTTTTATAGTGTGTAATTCCTGAGTCTCTTCCCTTTATAGATGTTTGATCTGTGAGCTGAGATGTGTTGTTTTGTTTTCCCCCTAAAAAATCAATAAACACTTTTTTAAAAAATGATCCTCCATGGCATTATTCAACACTGTAAACCAGCTCAGGAGGTGACCAAAAGCTAAATGCATGCTTCACTGAATTTTAATGCCTTGTATGCTCAGTAACATCAGGTTCAGCAATGACTTGCTAACTGGAAATAAACAGACAAGAAGTCATTTGGAGGAAGAAATAAATGTAATTGCTACTGAGCCCAACATCCTGTTATATAAAGTTCCTGTTGTATGTGTGAAGATTTCAGGAAATGGTGACTTGGTCTTCAGCATTGCATAACACTTGTGCAATAGTTTCATCCACAGATGGGGAACAAAGTTAAGTCTCTAAATGGAGGTCCTTGAAATGTTCATGAGATTATTAGTATAGTATTAAGTATAAATGATGGAGACTCTTTTGTCTGGTTTATGATATTGCTGTGTGATATGACTCATAATGACAGATCAGATCATGATGACATGTTTTTACCAGCCACGGGAAACCTATCACTCACGGGTGGCCTACATGAATCTGAAACCAAAGAGCATTTTGATGAAGTCGTTGCATGTGGTCAAACCAGGTATTCAAAAATGAACACTGTGGTTTAGCAGCATGTAATCTACTTCTGTGATCTGAGGGAGGAAGAAGGTTTTATCTGTAGTTTGCACACTTAGATGAGTCATTAATTTCTATTTCAGTGCTGCACTGTGACAGCGTTTTAACGTACTTGATCATACTGCTTTACAGGCAATCATAAAGTTTATACTGACCACACATTTACCGTGCTTTGACACACTGTGACATCCAAGGTTGCTCACTGGGTCTCAGTGTTCGGACATAAACAAGCAGCACAGTGATTGAGCCTGCCAGCAGCATGGCATCACACCCAGTACATTTATCACTGTTTGTTTTAGTTAGCACCATCTGACAGAGCTTATTACCAAACTAACTTCACTGCATGAGAAACTATTCTTCGTCTAATACATTAGCATGTGGCACAAACACTGCAGCCTGTGCCAGTGATACTTCCACGACATCCTGCTGCCAAACAGAGGACTTGAGACAGTTGGTGGTTCGAATGTTTGTAGTTCTGCAAGTCACTGTTTCACATAAAGCAAGGGAAAGTGGGAGTAGTGTATCTGATGACAACGACAGTCTGAAGAGGTGAAATGAGTCCTTGATCCAAAATGCCATCTTCCTCTTTAATGCAACAGATTTGGGATCACCCTGTCTATCAGCTTGGAATGTATGACTCACTGAGTTTGAGATTTAAGTAGGTGACAGAGGCAGAGTGACAGATTATAATGTTGCATATTATGGTCCATATAGTACAGGACTGAAGGAGATGGAAAATAAAAGAGGAAACTCCACATTTGTTTCTCTTGAAGCTGAAGGGTTGTAGCTGATGTTACTTGTAGTTCAGACATGTCAAGGTCAAGGTCAAATTTATTTGTATAGTACATTTAAAACGATTAGAGTTGACCAAAGTGCTTCACAAGCATAAAAGAAACTAACAAAATACAGACACACAGGGCAAACAAACAAAAACAATATGTAGAGTCAAGATGTCAAAGATCAGCTCACATTAAAAGCCACAGAAAAAGGTATGTCTTAAAGATAAATGTGATACATAAATGTGCGTACATAGTGTTGTTACATTTCCAAACTTCTGTCGAGCAAGCTATATTTTTTGTTTCTGATCACAGCTATGCTTCTAACATGACTCAGTGACATTTCATGACCCTGCTAACAAGTCATCGAGCGTTTCTGCTTGACAGCATCCATGACAGCGCTCGCATGTTACGCTGAAACTAAAAATAAGTGATGAAAGTGAGTCATAGGTGAAGAAAATTTGTCTCGATGTCACTGGCAGTTTTGAGGACATCTCATTTTAAAATGTGATACATAGACTCTGTATGTGACGGCACAATGTGAGCTTTGTTTTACATATTTAGAATCACTCTCATGTAGATTTTCAAGCAGTTATATGATTATAAAAGCCCTGACAATATATTTTCTCAGTCTGACTCTCACTCTGAGCAGTGTGGCCCTACATGAGCACAGAACAGCTTTGGTTGTTAATTATTTTGGCCTTGCTTTTGTTAACAGTTTGAAGCCAGCTCATTTAGGGAAAGATGTAATACACCGCCTGGCATGCACCAATCACTGTTTAGCAACATGTGACAGTTGCGGGGCTGTTTGCTTACGCTGCCTGATCACTGTAAATCAACTCTGATGAAGTGGGCCAGCTGACTCTCTGAATGCTAAATTCTGGGTAAATAATAAGTAATGTGTTTTTGTTTTTTTCTAAACTTGAAGCTATTGTTTATTTATCCACAAATACTTAATGTTACAGAGAAATACTTTTTTGAAAAAAGTTTTTCATGGGCTTTAATAAATGTTGGACATCACCTCTGGGTTAAAACTGCCTGTTATATCATCTTCATTCATTTCATTTTCAGTTACTAGTTACATGTAATCAGATTACAAAATATATGAATTTTAAACAGTGACATTACTGAGAACAAATATGTAACTAAATTGTGGTTACAAAGGAGTTACATCTGAATATTATATTATATTATATTATATTATATTATATTCAGCAAACAGTTTATATATAGAATATAACATAATGCCTTCTTTTGGCATAGCCGGACATTTTTCAGCTTTATTACCCAGTTTAAAACATTTGTTGTATAAGTAATTGGGTTAAAAAAATCAATTGTAATAAGTAACATTACTTTGATAAAGTAATTAAAGTAGTTACATTACTAATTACATTTTCGACAGGGTAACTAGTTATCTGTATCCTATTACATTTCAAAAGTAACCTTCCAACACTGTTCATTTTCCAAAGAAATGTTAATTAATTCAATTTAATGATAAATCTTATAATCATGCTAAGGTACATTTAACATACAAAAATCGAATTTGGCCAAGTCATTGCCCCATTTTAAAGATTATATTTATTTATTATTTATTCATTCATTTTATTATTTCAGTGCCGTCTCTAGAATGTGCAAATAAAAGTTTTTCTACCATTCATAATTTATACTCAATTATTTGCTCCACTACATATTTTTTTGACTTCCCTCGTGCCCTTTTTCATGTCCTTGCTAATTATTTTTAGTCTGTCATTTGTCTTTTAGGGCGACATGTGAAGTCTTGAAGTCTTTGTGCAAATTATTTTCTTTAAACAAACAAAAACTATCATGTTGACATGCAGTCACAGTGTGTGAGTGAGGCCCCAGCAGCGACGTGGCGTGTGTGCAGCAGCAGCAGTGGGGTGTCTGCTCCTCCTGCCAGTCCCGAGCACGGAGCAGCAGGGCCGGCCACACGCTGCACAGCACCGCCCCCCAGCGCCTCTGCAGAGCCCCGCTTCCGCCTCTGAGCCCCGGCAGGAGCAGCCTGATGGGATGCTGGCGGAATGTTTGAGGCGGGCTCTTCAGGGAGACCCAGGTGTCGGGACAACGTCCACGGGCCGCTAGTCCTTATCTCTACACTGTTATAACACATCAGCATTACTCGCTGCTGAGCCATTTTGGTCGCAGGGGCAGACCGTGCAGCTCTCTGTGTGTGAGTGGAAGAAAGAAGAAGAAGAAGAAGAAGGAGCCTACGCGGAAGTTGTCGGATGGCAGCTGCTGTTTTCCAGAAGTTGACAATGAAGAGCAGCTTTTTGTTGCTGCTGCTGTTCGCAGCTTTCACTTGTGGACTCGCACAGGGAGCAGACGATGAAGCGGAGGAGCTGCAGGTGGAAACCCTGGTGAGTGTGTGTTTGTATGAGACACAGTCATACTGCAGCAACACTGATATATTACACCCACTGATCAAATCATACACATGCAACAGTATTAACACTTCACTTCTCTGATCCAAGGTGAAACCAGAAACTTGCTCTGTACTTTCCAGCATGGGAGACACGCTGCAAATCCACTACACGGTAAGACACAGAGAGACACTGGAGCTGATGAAACAATCCGCTATGTTTTACAATAACATGAAGGCACACCGGCCCAGCTGCTGCTGACGAAAGCAGTTGTTGTCTATGTGGCACCGTCTGCATGAACCATGTGCACACCGCTGTGATTGAGCCTGTGTGAGGGAATAACACACACACGTCTGCGGCCAGCAGCTGGTACACACGGCTCTGTGACTCAACATGGGGCGGATTGTGGTTCATTGTCTTCCAGTGGGGTTTATTTGGCTTTATCTCGTGCGCTTTATCTCGCCTCCACTTTTACTATGGAGGGATGGGGCGGTGCAACACGTCAGCAATAAACCCCAACCACTTCACTCAGGCATGCATGCATACTACTGGAGGCTCACTGGTCTCAGCCCTCACACATGTTGATATGTAGGAATTTAAAAACTCACAGATTCATAACAACCTTTAAAAAATTAGATGCTTACCTCTGTGACTCAAATGTAATGGTAATACATGAGAGGAACACACCAGGGCTGATATACAACGTACAGCATGAACAAAAGAATATAATAGTGTAATATTATAATCATTTTTAAAAAAAGATAAATATGCCTTATGTTCTGATCATTATTTATTCAGGTACCTATTAGTTGTTACCTTGAGAACAATTACTCTTCATATTAGAATAGTATTATGATGGGTTTAATGATATTTTAAACTGTATATTTCTAGTTACATTTTAGGTCCACATGTAAAAGCATTGAAAATTAGCAATAGCTACAAACTTTCTGCGCAATAAATCAGTCCCATACTCTGTATTTGAATTATGTTAAATTGCATTGTCCATATAAAATAAAATAAGATAAAATGAAATGAAATAAAATAAAATAAAATGAAATAAAATAAAATCTAATACAAGTTAAAGACTTTCAGTTTTATAAGAATTTACCATACAGTACGGTTTGAAGTGACCAAAGTCTATTCATACATATGAGGCACCTGTAGCTGAAAACACACAGCATGTTTTAGCTGGAACCATCTGTGCATTTTAAATAATATATTGGATAAGTGATTTGTGTCTCCACTGCACCTGTCGCTGATAAGGGACCAATTAACAGCCTGATTAGGCTCAAAGCGCTTTCTAATTGATAACTTACTTCAATTTTTAATGTAATTTAATTTAATGATTGGGCTCGTTGTTGAGACAAATGACTCAGGCGAGGCAAACTATTACTGCTGAATGAAAGAATATATAGAAACTGCCAGATAACTGAAAGACATTTTAAGGAACAAATGAAAATGACAGCTTTAAAGTGGATGAAGTTTTGAGCATTAAAGAGCAGTAGAACTACACTGTATGATCACTCATAGCAACTGATAGAAGAAATACAGTGTTATTTTCTACTGGTGTTAAACTCGTCAAGAGCAGGGCCCTTCATATCATAAATGTTTATAATTTTTAATGTAAAAGTCATAAATGGTTGTCAGTTTACTCATACCTATTTAATTAAATGTATCCTTTTTTTGTCAATTCACACATCTGCAGTTGAAATGCAGCTTCCACATATCCCTCTTTTAATTCAGCACACATGTGCAGTTAGGTGGGATAAATAGTACAGCACCCATGGAGCAGTTTGGGGCTTTGGTGCTCTGCTTGTAGTACCTCTCAGCTGCCAGTCCACATCCCATACTTGGTGAGGAGGTCCCCGTGGACAGAGCTACTGCGGCCCCTACCTAGACCTTCCTGTTACTTTTACTCTCTAACTTTATAGGAATCGTTAAAATGCTTATTTAATTTAATGCTAAGAGATGTAGCAGTGGTTAGCAGCCAGTGTTCTTAGGCTTGCACAAAGACTGGAAACAGGGGGAAACAGGTAGATTGGTTTTATCCAAAAGTTAAAAAAATCCACCTGCCAGCACCTCTAAAGGTCGTGTGTTTAATCTGTACCAAAATATCTGGACAGTGCTGGTTGTCAGACTTTGTTCATTTAGTGTGGACGGAGCCAGGCTAGCTGTTTCCTCCTGTTTTCAGTGTTTATGCTAAGCTAAGCTAACTGGCTGCAGGCATTAGCTTCACTGCACAGACACAAGAATGGTAACTATTGGCAAGAAAGCAAATTTACCACAATGTCAAACTGCTCCTTAAATATGCACTACAAGTGTATTTTTAAGTTGATCAGATAGGCTAATTTATAGGTTGTCTACAACGTAAAATGGCTGCACTTAGAGCTTTTCTGGTCAGAGCATTTTTTACACGTCACGTTCATCGATTCACACAAACACTGGAGGTCAAGGCTACCATACATGGTGCCACCTGCTACTCAGTAACTATTCACACATTCAGTATCTTGCCCAAGGACCCAAGGAGCCGGGAATCGAACTACTGATCTTCTGATTAGTGGATGACCTGCTTTGACTCTGAGCAACAGCTGCGCTTGTCTAAAGTGTTCACATATTGTATCTTCAAGGATATGAAAATACATCAAACCACAGTATTTTTAGCTTTAAAGTTTGCACAAATGCCTCACCTAGCACTCCTGCCTCACATTGTATGTTTCACTGTCCAGGGTAAACTGATGGACGGAAAGGTGATCGACTCATCACTATCTATGGACCCTCTCGTGGTGGAGCTGGGGAAGAGGACGGTAATCGCCGGTAAATGATCAGTAAATCATCCCGTGTTGCTCAATCAGTGACACTTTGTTTCGCCGACTTTTGAGAGATAAGTACAGCGTGTTGTGCGTCGGGGGACAAGCTCACTTTGCTGACTGACATTCTCTGTGTGATTTTCTTATCAGGTCTGGAACAAAGCTTGGTTGGCGTGTGTGAAGGGTAAGAGAAAAGTGAAGGTCTACTGAGAAGAAAGAGCGTAGATTTACTTTGCAATAGCTGCATGCAGTCATTTCAAAACGTACCACAGTTAATAGTTATGTGATACAATCTGAGGAATGCTTCCTTGGTAACTGTGTTTTACATTTCTATGTTTCTCATTCAGGCAAAAAATCAAAGCCACTATTCCAGCTCACCTTGCATATGGAAAGAAAGGTTACCCTCCTACGATTCCAGGTACTGAACTCATGCACACACATCAATGCATGCACAGACACATGAGCACAGGGTGGAGTTATAATGTTAAAACACAGATAGCAATGTTAATAAGAATCGCATACAAAATCAACAGTAGTACAGGATGTGTTTGCAGAACGTCAGTGTTTGCACTTCACTGAGCAACTCTGCACAACTATGATCCTGTACATCACCACATTCACACTGAACATTTGTTTAAAGTCTTCTCCACTCAAAAATATGTTTTCTTTTGGGTATGTCCCCTAAAATGTCTGACCTTGACTTTACTATCTTGTGTCTGTGCAAAGCTTGTCACTAGAGAGGTGTTTTCAGAGGTGTGTTCTTCTACTGAAGGGGGCGATGTCTGTGGACCTCCCTAAAATAAGAGATTCAAATGAATGCCAGGCAAACTTGATTAGGTTCATCACTAATACGAAAGTCAAGCGCTTTCTGATACGGGAAAGCGCTATCTAGCAACCACTGCCAGTTAGCCCACAAGCTAACAAGCTAACAAACATGAATAAAAGATGGAGAAAGCTGTAAGTGAAAGGGTAGATCTGCTTCCAGACCTTCTTCAGAGTTTCTTTTTAACTATTATGTGGGAAAACGGTGTCCAACAACATCTCAGTCTCAGTATAAATTGTGTCTGAAGAGGGACTTTAAGCACATGGGTGGTGATGTTCTGTGGTTTTCTTATTGTCAGCAAATCTCATGAAAAGACATAAACTAACAAGATGTTAGTCTAAGACAGCAGGACACTGCAGTTTTAGCAAACACACCTTAAACTGGAGTTAATAGTGCATTTATTGGGGACTATTTTCACCTGTGGATTGATACACACTAGTTAGTATTTCCAGCAGCAGGATGTATGAGGCAATGACTCAAAATAAACTACAGTGCCCATGTTTATCGTAATGAAGGAATGTGTCACCCAGTCCAGCAATGTGGCTCAATGATCTGATTCAAATGTGTATCTGACACAGAAGAAGAGGAAGGCATAGCAGGCTTATAATATATGTTAGTATGATTAATTCATTGTTGGTTAAGATCTTTTTATGGGATTTGTTGATGAGAATTATATTCTTTAAATTTGTTAGTGAGTGTTTTTATCTTTCTTATATGAAATATTCTATTTCATAACGTCATTTATTATTTTTTCCAAACATATTTTTAATAAACTTATTTTACAAAACAGGAAAAAAGAAAGCAATGATTATACACAGACATTATACAGCAACACCAGTTACAGACAGCCAAGCAAAACAAAAAGAGACAAAATACACTAAGCCTGACACACTTTACACTTCAACATTGCACCAAGCTATAATTCTGCATCCTTTTCCCAGGCCAGTTCTGTCAGCTCAGACTCCTCTGAGATTTCATGGTGCCCAGGTATTCAAAGAGGAGGTTCCAGATCCGGTAGAATAAAAAGGATTATCCTTTCAGGCTATGGAGAAAGCTTCAAACAGGATGCTACCTGTTACAATATGCAGCCACTGATTTAGAGTGGGAGCTTTATCAGTGAGCCACACAACAAGGAGACATTTCTGAGGAGAGTGTAGCAGAATATGCAAAAGGTGTCTATGACGGGATGCTGGGTGACTTAGTGGGTAGAGCAGGCATCCAACATGCGTGCATACCATCATCTCTGTTCTTCCCCCCTCATACCGAGACTGTCCTATCTAATTAATCGACGTTTTCATCAGGAGGAGTTAATAAAATAAAATAAAAAAAAACAAAAACAATTACTGTATCCTTCTAGTCTCCTGAATTGTCACCATTCTTGGGTGAAAAATTAAAGGGGAAACTTGATCAGCACCTGATGTGACAAAACACTAAACATGATCTCGATCTGTTTTAGGTGATGCTGCCCTTGAGTTCGAGGTAGAGGTGGTTTCTCTGACGCAGCAGACACCGTGGCAGAAAATGGTCAATGACGTGCTCCCCCTCGTGTGTTTGGCACTGGTGCCCACTTTGCTCGGCTTGGTGGGACTTTACCTCTACAGAAAGGCCAATGCCGAGAAGCCCAGCAAAAAGAAGGCAAAGGATAAGAAGGCCAAGAAGAAATAAGGACATGGCACAGAACTATTTAAATAAAATTTTTAAATTGTATTTTGTGTCCTTTCTGTTTATTTACATGCTTTTAGCCACCCCCATGATAGTGCTGCCACAACTGCAATAAAAAAATAAGTCATCCCAGAACCAGAGATATTAGATTGTGTAACAAGACAGTTTAAGCCACACTGCTGTATGCTACAGAACCACAGATTTACAAACCGGCTTTGCTCCTTTAGATGTGGCTCCATTAAAAAAAATCTTTCCATGACAATAAATCTTTTACCAGCACAAGCAGCGTTAAAAGAAACATTTAGTTACGGGACATTGTGTTAAAGTGCAAGGACACTGTTAGAACAGCCCGCAGAGCGCCTCACACACATTTTCTTTAGGTGTTTTGTGTGTGACTGTATTAATAGCAGCTTGTGCAGACCTGCTTCTTTATAACCAGGTACAGGACAGACCATTAACAAAGAGCTCCACTGAGTAATAGCATTATGTAGAAACATGACTAATTACCAAAGAGGTTACGTGTTGCTAAGAGATATTCTTTGGAAATTATGGGAGCACCATCTGAGGGATTTAAAAACGTCTTTCTGAGTAAGACAAAGAGACACTGCAACACCAACACAGTAAGCTAACTAGAGATAATGCTCACTCTCAGATAAAATATTACATGTGCTTATCTGCATCTCCTGCAGCTTTTCATTTTCTACGTCAGTGGAAAAAAGGTTACTCAAAAGCAATCTGATGATCTCCTGTGGCTTTATTGCAACTCCACAGAGCCTTTTGAACCTGATGCAACAGCTGTGAAAGCTTGACCCACCACTGAATCCACATTGCATCTCCTTGATGGTCCAGCCAGTGAGGAGAGGAAGGAATCGGAGGGATTAAATGAAACCTCTCCTCTTAAAAGTCCTTCTACTTTGATGTCATCATGAGCACTGCTGTTTCTGATTGACTTTACTGTCACATCTCCCAAACAGATAATCTTTGATATAGCAGTGGTCTCCCAACGAATGTAGATTCAAACACAGTACAAAGTATTTGTGGTTAAAGACACAGGAAACAGCACATACACAAACCGTTCACAGTTACTCAGCACCAACTGTGTGTATGTGCGTGTGAGGGTGGGGGGTGGGAGGTTTAAAAAAAATGTTGCAAAGGGCCCCTTTTAGGGACCCCTATGGCAGATAAAACACTATAGTGTCCCCTAGAGTGGCTTACCAGTGGAAATAAATGATGAAATTGCCTCTAGAATAGCCTGAAATTAATTAAAACACAACTCAGTGCCTTACAGGCTGCCCTACTTGCCAGAGGCAAGCCTCCAGAAACAGTGCTGGGTTTTGAAGCCAATTTTACATCATGGCCAATAGTGGAATAACACGGTCCAGGTCCACCATGTGATGCTATGGGGCCCAAAAAAGACTTTTTCCTAAGAGTACTATTCGGACAGGATTAGTTTTACATAGGGATGCGGACTAATGTCATTTTACCACAGGAAATCTGTAAAATAAATGTGCGATTCGCACGGGACAAGAAATCCCTGTAATTCTACCAGAGATGGGAGTGGTTTGCGCCCTGGTGTCACCTTCCTGCCGGCATGTGCATGCTACGTTGCTTCCTGTATGTGTAATAATAATTAATGATTAGCCCAATATGAAATATTGCCCACGATCAGGATTGTGTGTACACAACGATTAGCAATATGGATTTATATTTGGCCTACCTAACACAACCAGAAGTCTCGTGGCTCTGAAAAGTGCTTTCTTCTTGACCTTTTTGATTGGTCTCCCACATAGGGCTATGCGATCATTAGAGGAATGTCCACTACCACGACTGCTGACAACACCGAATGCTTCTTCAAGCGCCTCCATCATTGAAAAAACGCGGAAAACTAGTTGTAAACGGGGAAAATGGTTGTAAACAGGATGTGATGAAATATTTACATACATTTTTACAGAAGCACGCGTTCACACAGAATTAAAATTACCCGAGATATTTTGTCCGGACCATTTTACAGAAGGTAAAAGTCGCTGTAATTTTTACTGTCATTATCCGTAATGATTACAGACATGGCGCGTTCGGACGATGAGACTGATATTCTAAAAGAGACATCTGTAAATCAGTGGATAATTGTTTTGTGCATCACAACCCCTGGGAAATGATTCATTTCATTATCAAGATTTGATCCATTCAGTCCAATAACATTTCAAAAGTCTAGAAGAGCCACACAGTTAAATAATTTGATCCTGATTTAAGTTAGTGAGGTGCCATACTGAAATTTACTGCTCAGGTGTCATTGGGTCTCAGGTAATTTCATGCTGTAAAGACTGAGCTGCTTTTGGCTCCATGGGCCACTGTCCAACTTTCTTGGCAATGAACAGGGGCCTACTTTCAAAACTGTATCCAGTTCCTTTTACAAATCCGTGGCTAGAGGACATTCTGCGCCATGGTGGCCCACTGAATGCAGCTGGTGTCCTTTCAGATTTTTGCCCCTGACCCTCACAGCCTGAGTCCACCACCGGTAGATCAATTCCAGTCACAATTTAAGTGCTAAACTTTACTTATCTTTTTAAAACGCATTGCTTTGCCAAACAAACTCCACAATATTTTCCACACATTTCATCTATATTGTTAATCTACGTGGAGAGCTGAACAACAAAGGTGTGCTCGTTTTATTTGACAGCGTTGCTCAATGGCGGTGCTTCTCTAAATCGGACTATTACCGTAACGTAGAACTCCGCTCCCCTCGGGTGACGCCTGGACAAAATTGAATACACTGATATCCCTCCGCGAATAAATTTTATGAATATTATTTTCTTAAAGGAATTTTGTGTTGTTCATTTTTGTTTAAATTGCGTGCACAAATCACAACTGTGTAATAAAAAAGGACATATTAGACCCTGTAATTTTGAAATAAAGATTTTTAGATTTAGAGGGCGGAGCGGAAGGCACTACTTCTCACGGTCCAACCTCTTCCGGTCCTCTTTCCAGCTTCCCGTGCAACATGGTGAGTGTGCCTTCATGGCGGCCGTGTGGCAAAAACAGAATTTAATGTCATTATAATCGTTTAATCACCCCAAATCACCTCGTATTGGGTATTTTAATCATATAGCCAAATCACAGTGTGAGAAATATTCCTTAGGTGTCACTTAAATTTATTAAAAAATAAGTCTGGGCCTAATGCTAGCTGTTAGCAGGCTAACCGTTTTGTGCATGTGTTCCAGTAAGCTAGCGAGAGATGATGGCCTTGAAAATATGCTGAGAAACACAGCGAAGACAAAGGATTCAAAATGTAGAATTTCTCACGATGATATATATTAATGTGTCAGCTTAAGACTACGGGGCCACTTAGAACTAGTCACCGTAATTGTGTTGTAATGGAAGCCGGTTCGAGACACCGCAGCCATCACATGTATGTAGTGATCTGATGTTACTGTTTTAAAATAAGTTACCGATATACAGACATTAGTTAATGGATTAAGGTCATTCTACGAAATACTGATTAAACCCACCCTAAATGATTATTACTTTTGTTTGAATGGTAAACTTGATGACTAAATGTAGAGGGTTGTGTTTTGACTTCCTGTCATTTTCTTTCTTAACCTGTTGAAGCTGTGGTACTATCTTTTTAAAAGCTTGTGGGAATTAAAGTATTAGTAGATTAAATTAACTGTGCAACATTTAGGTGATTTTCTGTGCCCAGTGTTAATTCAGTTAAAAACACAGTATGGGGCACAGACTTGGATATAAGATGGCACTGTTATTATTAATTTTTGAGGCGACATGTTTCTCAAAAGTCCTTTTTAAATGTATTAAAAGAAGTTTAAGGTAGTAAATGCCAGTTTGTGATACTTGGTAGTTTTGAAATACTTGATGCTGCTGAGACTTTATGTACCAAAGAAGTATTGGTTTAGCTGTTGGGCTGTGATTTGTCTCCTTTCTAACTGTGGCATTTCTTTACAGACCAAGAAGAGAAGGAATAACGGTCGTGCCAAGAAGGGCCGTGGCCACGTGCAGCCCATCCGCTGCACCAACTGTGCCCGTTGTGTCCCTAAGGACAAGGCCATCAAGAAGTTTGTCATCAGGAACATAGTGGAGGCTGCGGCCGTGAGGGACATCACAGAGGCCAGTGTCTTTGACTGTGAGTGCATTTCTTTTTCAAGTTACATGTCATCGTTAGTTGTCTCTGAGTTACCGTGGTGGCTTGCCCTCATCTTAACGATTCTTCTGTTATGTTTACTCTGCAGCTTATGTTCTACCCAAGCTCTATGTGAAGCTGCACTACTGTGTGAGCTGCGCCATCCACAGTAAAGTGGTGAGGAACCGCTCCTGTGAGGCCAGGAAAGACCGCACCCCACCACCCAGGTTCAGGCCCGCTGTGAGTATCTTCCTCTACCACTTCTCACTCTGACATCTCTCCACTTGGTGCATGTATAGGTCCTGTTTGTGCATGTGTGTATTTTGGACCTGTGTGTAATTGACAATTGGGGATTAATAAAGTATATAAATAAAATTAAAACTGTAGATCTCACGGTGGATCATTTGATTGGTCATTACCAAAAAAGCGCAGGTGTAACTAATATGTAATGATGATTTTTGTTGCATTTATATTAGTCAGTAAACAGAATGTTGGTACTGGCACACCTGAATGCAACCATTAATATGATTTTGGTACATGTGTGACAGTGAGAAAGGTCTATATCAGATATCAATCTAAATTCTGTTCTTTTTTGCAGGCCGGTGCACCAAGAGCCCCTCCAAAGCCCATGTAAGGCAGATTTGATGATGCTGTACACCTGAAGAATAAAATCAAAAGTCTTTACAAAAACTTGATTGTGAAGCTCGTTATTCTCAACTCACCACTGGTTGTGTAGTTTAGGAAAGACAAGCCTGTCAAGTATTTTATTTGGAATAGACTTTCTTACAGTACAAAACTTACAGTAGTTTAAGATCAAATTACGCAAATGCATAATTACAATATGATACATTTCAAAAGGCTCTGCAGTTATTTAAAGCGATATCAGACCATTTACAGGATGGGAAGGTTAAAGAGTAAAACTGAAGGGAACAAATAGTGCAACAAGGAAAACATTTGAACACAAAATACCACAAAACTAGAGTTTCTTTTCTGAAGTACAGTCTTGAATTGGAGTAGATAAGTTTATTTGGTTGTCCTTATGTCTAAAACTGAAAAGTGGCGGGGGTGTAGGTTGAGGAGCAAACAGCATTGGTATCACATGCATCAGGTTTTGAAGCACATTACTGTCTAGTGTTGCGTGTATGAGTAAAAATCTACACCTGGAATTGAATGGGAAAGAGGGCTGAATATTTTCAGATAAAGTGACTTGTTCTTTGATTCAACTTAGGGATACAACTGTGCAGAGGGTTCATGTCATCTACCATTTTTGTACAATATGTCACACTTGAGGTCGACATAATGGCTAAAGGTTCAGGTCTCTAGTTCTTTGGGTCCTAGCAGTCTCCAATACCAAGTCCTTTTGTTGGTAAATCGGTTGTAAGAACAAATGTGGTTCTGGTTAGTCAGCGGTTACTGGAGGTTTTAGGTATGCTCTATAAACTTCTCAAAGATGGCCAAAATAATGTGGAACCTTTGTACTGTGTAGTACCTGCACCACATGATTAAGTGTTGACAAGCCAAGCTTTACACTTAATGTGATCATTTAAACTGCTGAGAGAAAACAAAAAGCAGAAAAGACCTCAAGCCAAAGGCACAATTGTAAAGTCTACACAGAAATCACACCTGGGCCTTTGTGTAAATGCAAGCTGTTTCCTACATCAGAAAATACACAGTGAAGTAAGATGTCATCAATTAGTCAGAGCATTATTTTCTTTTTGCTAATGCAAACTCAAATGACAATTTCAGTGATTTATAATGACAACTTTGGTGTCGAATCATTTAAAGACACTGTCAATGTTTTCTAGATTAGGTTGCAGGAAAGTACATCTCAGGATTCTGGGACACGTGTTTGATTTACTACAAACGTATGTCCCAACATGACCTAACAGTCTCTTTTCTTATATTAAGGCAAGATCATTTGATTATTAAATGAAATTACAACTTTGGAAGAGAAATATTTAACCATCTATTTCAGTTTGTTTCTGTACTGGTGAGCACCACAGTGCACTGTGTCTAAAAGTGACTCACTCTCTTTTAATCTCATCCAGCAGTGTGCACCAAAGCCTCTCTAACCATTTAAAACACAAGCAGCCCCACTTGAGAGCTTGTAACAATTCTTAACAAAAAAGCACATTTAAGGTAAACTTTTACAATATTTATTTTGAAAGGGAAACCCCAAATAATCTTTTATAAACGTCCTCTGCAAAAACTAAGTGGAGGTAACTCCTGGAAAAAGATACCATTTTAACATCTACAAGGTTTGTACTGACAGCAATGAAAACACAGAAATATTACCTTGCAGCTTCTTCCTAATCATACTGTATGTACAAATATATTCATTTACTTTCACTAATTTGTCATTTTGCCACTGTGATAGGGAAAAGTGCTTAACAGTAGGAAGTAGTGGTTCTTTGGTTCAGCCATGGGGGAACCATAATTTGGTACTATACAGAACCACACTTAGGGTGATCGCAAAATAAAAGGAAAGCCGAGTACTTTTTTTGATTCCTCTTCATAAAAACAATATTTCAGAGCTTCTGCGCATCTAGACCGCTCCTTAAAAATGTGACTTCAGCATATAACAGAACCAAGGAACCATTCACAACATTAAAAAGACCTTAAATCCATTTAAAGCCTTGAATGGTTCAGTCGTTTCTGTTCAGCTTGTAATGTGACATTTCTTTACGCTAAAAAAAAATCAATTCAAAATGCCAGTTATGATAAACAGAGATCATTTTGTTCAATAAATAATTTCTTCTGTACTACAACAACTTTAATGGGCTCAAGTCAGTTTATGGTTTTGACTGTTGTCAGTATTTTTCCAGCCTTTAAGATCACTGGATCTCACTTTACTTTTGTGGCTATTCATAAAGGAGTACACAGAGATAAATCTAATCTATTAATGTCCTGTTTATCAACACAAATCAGATATTGATTTTGTGCCCAATTCTGTAATCTAGACTTGCCTGCTTAACAGTACAACTTATTGTGCTTAAAGTCAAATATACGACTATCTATCTATAGTTTTACCATGTAAACAGATAAAGACAGATTCAAGAGATGATCGTGTTCTTTTAACTAACACACTGCTCTTGACATACGTTTAATTTCTGCGCCGTAAGACAGGATATATTATAGATCACAACCGACAAAACCCCATTTTGAAATAAACGTGAAAATTTTTTTTTAAATCAAATGTTTTTTGGATTTAACCTGTGAGGACGGTTGTAAACTGCCACTCCACACTGCACTTATTCACGTCATAGCAGCATGTGCCAAACGCCATGCACATTTAGTCTTTGATAAATTAGCAGAATTGGGTTCTTTGCCAACACGTCGATGAAAATCAACCCAACTTTTGTTGAGGAGGAGAACATAAATATTGTGCAAAGCTGTAAGCGAGACTTGTGTCTGGAAAACAACTTGAGCGAGTAAATTATTCTGATCTCTAACATCACCCACAATGATTCAAGATGCGACAGTTGGGAGCTCATGTCCTTCAGTCTGGTCAACAAGGTGCGATCAGGGTGAAGAAAGGCACAATACAATGAGATAAAAACAGAAAAACAAAATGTAAAGTATAAATAGATTAGTGTTGGTTTGCAGTTTGATGCAGGTATGAAAGGGAAAATGTTAAAGACTTGTAAAGACCCTAACCTCTTCATTAATCTCTAAAATCGTGGCAGTGATACTCGTACTCCGTTCCCAGTGAGAAAAACATTCTGTCGGTTTTTCTCACATTTTGAGAGAAATGTGCAGGTCGTTAATGTATTCCATAAAATAGTTTAATATAATCATAGTATTCTGGCAGGTATCAGTGCAACAAAAGCAGTCATAGAAAAGAAAAACAAATGTTTCATACGCCGCGCCACACAGCATTCACACAAAGGCCTTCATTTACCACCTTACTTAGTCAGTTTACTTCCATAAAAACAGTCTGTCACGTTCTCCCTCTTTCTCACACACACACACACACACACACACACACACACACACTCTCAGAACTGTCCACCCCACCCCTGTTAAAAACAAAAGTGCATTTCTAATTCACGGACAACCCCTCAAACACATCTATTCAGACGAGGACCTGGTTTTTGAGTTTGGTCTGCACTTCACTTCAAATTATAAAAACAATCTATTACACAATCAGCCCCGGGTAGGAAAAAAAACTTTGCGGAACATTTAGGGAATCATTTCATTTAGAACAAGGCGTTAAAATCTCTACAGATTCCATTGTAGGTGAGCCTATAAACTTCACATTAAGCTTTTATGTGTTGTCTCTGTTAAAGTGCACAAGAATGGACCATTTTCAGGTTATGGACAAGAGTCCGATTTCTCTACCGTAGTTTGTGCATCAGGTTTAAATGCTGTATTTTGGAGCAAGGCACATCTGCGGATGAAAAAGTGCATTGGCTCTTCATCTACTTTAGAATACATTGAATTAAAAGTGCATTTTAAATTGATTACTTATTCAAAGTGCATTAAAAATAACGAGGACCACTATTATAATTTTAGAAACACACATATGAGATTGCCATTCCTGCTGGTACACACTAACTGTACCAGAGAATGTTTGAAATAATCGCATCAGTTTCATGTCATCAGTGTCTCCTTCAGCTTGTGTGCAGACCAAACTCAGCCAGGTCCTTGTCTCAGTTTAGAAAATCTCTCTAGATGAAGCAGGTTGACCACCCTTTGTCCTCAGTCAAGGATGTGCTCCCCGCGGACGATGTGTGAAGAAAATTCATAGCGGTCCTGGCTGCGGTGGCCACAGATGTTACACTCAAAAGGCTGGCGAAAACCGTGGCAGCCCATGTGGATGGTAAACATGACATGGTCTAGGAAAAGCACACGGCAGTGCTCGCATCGGAAAGAGCGCACAGCTCTCCCCTCCCCGTCTACGACCCGAAACGCCTCCCGAGAGGTGGAGGAGGGTGCTGTGGGTGAGCTCGGAGTTGGAGCGAGGGCAGGAGGTGGGGGAGCTGAGTGGCCCCCGTCCTCTCTTTCCATCTCCCTGTCTTTGGCGTGGCTGGGACTGTGTCTGTCCCGACTCCTGTGGTGTGCGATGGGAGGAGGTGCCGGGTGGTGGCTGTTGGAGTGTTGAAGATGATGGCCGTTGTTACTGTGCAGGGTTTGAGGCGGAGCGGTACTGTTGCAAGGCTCATCTGGCATGCTCTCTGTGTCCGTAGAGTCCTGGCAACCGTTGCTAGGTGACGGTGCATGACTTCGACCCGCGGGCAGGTCTTCATGACCCTCCGCTGCCTCCCTTCCGCCTACACCGGCAGCTCCCAGCCCAGCTCCGGTCCCTGTGCAATCGAGCCTCGGGCCAAGAGCGACGGAGGTGTGAATAGAGCTGTGGATTGGCCTGAGTTCTGATAAGCATGAAGGGTGAGTGGTGGGAAGGTGTAGAGGCCTCAGTGTGTCTGAAACCCCTCCTCCTCCATTACCTGCTACACCTGCGTATTCTCCTCCCAGACCAGTAAAGTGTGGGGTTTCAAGGTCCCCTGCGTGCATCTCCCCATCTTTATCCAAACCAGCGCTGAGCTCATAAGGTGCATCTGCAAGGTTGAGGCGTATGTGCTTCTGTCCTGCAATGAAGAAACACAATCTTATGATACTGTCCTATGAGAGTCTGTGGAAGACGACAAAAAAACTGAAACTGCCCAGTTCGGTGAGAAACCTGCAAGTTTTTGGGATTCATTCTGGATGCCATAATTAGGTTGGAGGTCAGGACGATTTGTAAATTAAAATCAAGTTCCAATTTAATTTTAATTCAATTGCTCTTGTGTATAATAGGGTTTATTACAGTGAGGTTTATCATTGTTCACTTCATTATACTGTTTTTACCTCAGCCTGTTTTTGCTGCTATATCGACCACAGCTCTTCTGCCTCAGCTATGTGAAACTTCGATCAATAAACCTCAAAACAAAGCAGAGAAGACCCTGATTCATTCTGACATTTGGTTTAAATCTACAGCCAGTCACACAGCTTGGATACATAAAACTATGAAAACCTCTTTGTCACATTACTCGCACAAAAAGATCAGCACTATTGTATGTGGTTTCTGATTCAACCAATTTATGTGGCTTTCCATTTCCTCAACCTGTCCACACTGAGACCAAATGCTCACCTACAAATTTTTGAGGTGTGGATCTCTTGCGTTTGGTGATGCTGTTGGCCAGCCGATCGATAAATGCCATCTTGTCTGAGGAGGGTTGCAGTAGAGAGTCTGGTATAAACTCTAGCTCTCTCATCTCCTCTCCTGCAGAGTACAAACAAATTGTAATGTTATTTTGGGGGGGTTTCTTACTACTCAGACAGCATTTATCCCAAATGCTTACGTTGTATGCTGATTGTCAACGTTTGTATAGAAAAGGAACTAAATGATGTGTCCATTACCTTGTTAAGGAGGGAGACTCCATCTCTACACTAGATGCCACTACAGTCCCTTTGGAAATTGATATTTACGACACCATCTGGTGATTTTGGTTGCTGTCTTATCTGAGAAAATGTTGTATACGCTGGACATTTAACTGCACGAATGCCATAAAAGCGTACCTGGATTCTGTGCACTAGATGGCTGCTGTGACTCCAGACTCTGTAAGTAGCTGTGGCAGCGCTCACGGTGTTCCTCCAGGGTGCTCTGCTGCTTGTAACTACGGCCACAGTAACTGCACTTGTACGGCTTCCCAACGGTTGGAGAGGACACTGGGGACAGAGTGGGAGAATAGCATTATTATTGTCACTGTACAGCATCATAAGAAAAACAAAATCATTACTTATCCGGCTTGCATCTGTTCTACCTGCATGAGTGCGAAGGTGGCCAGTGAGTGCATCTCGTCTTCGACAGGCGTAGCTGCAGAAGGGGCATTTAAAGGGCTTTTCCCCTGAGTGCAGCTTGATGTGGCGGAGCAGATTACCCTTTTGAGTGAAGGAGGCGCCACACTGATTACACTGGAATGGACGCTCACCTGAGAAGAGATGATACCATCAACCCAACTTCTTTTATTACATCTACAGTGTCTGGTACATTAGTTCTCATGCAAGAATCATTCTTACAAACAGAGTTGTTCATGAGTGACCATGAATCTACATCTACAGGGGATAAAAATACCTGAAATTACACTGCCTTAATCTGAATGAATCTGAGTCTAAATGGGTCAGCGAAATTAACTAAAATAAAATACATCACTTAGACAAACCTAATGCAAAGTCAATATTCTGTTCCAACTTTTTTTTTCCTGCCATTGAGTCTTGATTAATGACCAGCTGGGTTTGAAAATACAGAGGTTCAACTCTGCTTAATTGAGAATATTTTTTCCAGTACTTGTACTAAGGCATACAATACAAAAAATGTCAGCAGAAAAAGATAATAAAAAAATTCCAAACCCCAAGACGTGTTCTGTATATAACCTATTCTCTTTCACAGGGATGACTGACGTAGTTATTGTCTCTAAAAGATAATTTACCTGATGTTTAAATGGAAGCTTAAACTTAGACAAGTTGACCAGTCATTAAGTAAAAACACCCAGAAAACCGTCAAAAATTGAGCACAATTTAATCTACAAGGTTAAATTACATCTGATAAAATATTGCATGTAAGAGCTTTTTGAAATTGTTCATCACTTGTAACCAAATCGTATTTGTTATGCCTCTGAAATGAGTGGCCCTTTGCACCGTGCATTATGAACATTGCACACTATCCTACAAAACATGACAACAACTCACTAAACAGAAGTTTACAAATTACTTCTATTGAACACAATATTCTTTCAGAAAATACATCTTTCAGCATTTTCACTGGGTGAACACAATCGTATAAAATAATCACATTAATAATAAGTTTAACCAGCTAGTGTTCCTGGTGCTGACTAGCGAGTGTAGCAACATTAAATCAACTATTTGACTAATCGCGCCCATCCCTATCTGAAATAAACAGATCAGTTACCTGTATGGCTGCGTTTGTGCACCATGAGAACATTAGGCCCGATGCAGATCATTCCACAGATGTCACACTTGAGTTTTCCATTTGGCAGTCTGGTGGCTCCAGCTTGCATGGTCTCAGGATTGGTGAGCTCCCTGTAGCCTCCGACAGCCTCAGATCCCTGCTCTGCACCTCCTTCCTCTACCCGCTCCCCTCGTTCATCCTCAGTACTGCGCCCTGGGTCTTCATCGCTGTACAGCTCCACTTTAATGGAGTTAGCTACAGAGGCATACAAGCAAATAGAAAGAAGGCCTTAATTTAAATATAATAGTAACAACTTAAAAATAAAAATCATTGTGTTTGCAGTAACTTAAAGGTAGGATCTGGAGGATTTTCAAACAAAACAAAATATAGACATATACAAATGAAATCCTACTTAATCATCACCTATGGGCTTCTACTCATGTGTGGTGGTGACTCTGTTTGCAGAGCTCCTGTCCTTTAACTGTATTTTGACGTTTTTGTGAGCTGGACCGCTTCTGGGCGGAGATTTCCCCAGCCAATGAGAGAGCGCAGGTGCCGTGCCCGAGCGTGCACCAGCACGAGCCTTGCCTGAACCTCTTCTGTGAAGCCTTCTTCCATACCTCTGGGCTCCATACACCCGGGAGAGTTGAGCCTGATAGGAGGGGCCAAATTTGAATGTGTGTTTACAAACAGCAACTGGAAAATCCTCCAGACCCTACCTTTAAAATGTTTTATTTTGTGTTTTTACTGGTTGAAATCACCAGGTCTGTTTATTTTAGAAGGAGGAGACCTCTGCGGATAATTTGGCTCCTGCTAAGAACCTCCTGAACAATGAACACTGAAAGAATTCTAACCTGGAGAAATTTCAGCTGGTTGCAATCTGCAATCCTCGCTGCTAGATGCCACTAAATCTTATGCTTCTTAGTCTGTCAACCAGGGTGTTGCTAATTTTAAGAGCAAGAGAAAACAGAGCGTGTACAGGCTCACGTCATTACTTATGTGATAAAAGTAGGGATGCCTCTTGAAGTAAAATTCCATCTGATATTATGAGATATCTTAAATGCGATCTGAAGAATAAAATAATCATACAAATGTTTGTACACCTTTGCGTAACCTCTGAAAACATTTGACTTATCACAGTAAGATGTATTATTATGCATTACTATATGTCCTGTTGTATTTTGGGAGCTTAAAAAAAGAAGAGGCTGGAATAATTAAGATTTTGCAATTTGATTAACCAATACATAGTCTATTTTGTGGGATTCACACTTATTTTGTCACTGACCACTGAGCGAGCGACTGGGAGAGGTCTCCTTGCTGTTTGGGGTGCTCACTGTCGGACCTCCAAGGGCCCCAGAAAACTCTCTTTCCATTGAGGAGTCTCCACTAGCTGCAACCACAGAGGACACAAAAACAAGATCTGTCACTTGAACCACACACCAACCACTGACAAAATGTATTTCTGTGAAAAGAAAAAGCTGAGTCCTACCTGATATGTAAGACCGGCCATTGCAGTCATCAACATCCATACTAGTTCAAGCTGAATACTGAAATGACAGTTGTGCAAGATGTTAAGATTAAAGTGAGTAATCCCTTTAACACATTCACTCAGGCACCAATTCACTCAAACATAACTTAACATTATATCAACTGTGTGTCCTGCAACCCATTACTACAACAATTACAGCAAATCATACAACAGTTACTGACATTAACATCACATTATGAAATTTAACTACCTGGTGCACAAAATATTGCGATTTCACACACTGTCAATGACTAGAATATAGAAAATTATACTAAAGGCAGGCGTGAATGGCAGCTAACAGCCGTCAACTTGGCGGTGCAATTAAAGTAAAGCCATGCATACATCAGCTGCAGCAATATGTAACTATAACATTAGCTCCTATGGCTTACAATAAATATGATAAAGATTAGCTGGTGTAGGTAAATGTATTGTAGCAGGAAAGGCAGCTAAATAAGCGCCAACTCTACCCTTAGCAGCCACAGATCAGCTGATTGACTCAGTCACCCATTACCCAGATTGACCCATGACAGCATTGATAAAGTAACTTCATGTTAAACTAATGTAACGTTAGGCTCCTCTGAGACAAATCAATCTGACATCCAGATCGTAGGAGAGAAACATAGCGTTTACTTTGCCGTTTACATAACGGTGGCGTTGAGGTAACCTAAGTTTACGGGTCGGCCTCGGTGGCTAACGTTAGCTTACTGCATGTGATGGAAATTACCGTTAGCCAAGTTAGCTGAACTCAACAGTGCAGCATTACAACAGTCTGCCATCCTCGGCAGCTTACTGAAAAGCATGGCGCAAAGTTACAGCTAAGTAATATGGGCGATGACGCAACGTAGACAACGCTGACTTGTAACATTAATTTGCCGACTGGCGCTAAATTAGACAATCAAGTGTCTACGACGTCTTGTTTATCGCTAGCATAACAAACCGACGTTAGCCTGAACTATCTTAGCTAGCTAGCCAATGTTTCCCAGACGGTTGCTATGGCACCCACCCCCTCCCAAATGCTATGGCTAGCCAGCTAGTGGTTAGCTAGCTAGCGTGTTCTCCCAGAAGCCTTAAAGCTGACATTTCCAACACGACACGGCGGAGGCAGTCGGCTGTGAGTGTGCTTTTAAAGTTGTCCGGTTCTCCCAGTAACCGCTGCATTACCTGTCCCTGTCAGGGCCGTTTCAGTGAGGTTATTCTGTATTTTCATCTGCCTGTTTATGACGGCAGCATCTCCCGGCAGCGCTTCCCTCCAGCTCCAAACAATTTCCGGTTAGATCCAAAATGTGGCTGCCTATCAACCGCAAGCAGTGAGTGTCCTTACATGAACCCCGAATCTGTCTGTATGAAAATCCACGACACAATTTAATTTATTCAGTACGTACACACACTGACGTCTAACAGATTGAGCGGTGAGCTGTGTTTTTGATTAAGATCGCACCACTATCTTTAAATATACAGACACATAGTCTCAATCTAAGGCTGCAGTAAACATCTATCTGCAGCTATAACGTTACACAGATTTGCTGGATCTGTTTTTGCCTCATTGCCTCTATACCCACCACTTTAAGCCTGTGCAGTATTCCAAGATTTATATTGCTTTTCTTAGCTTTGCTTTGTTGGTCTTTAATTTCATTGTATGTCTCTGTCTTACTTTATATAATCTCTCTTGACAGTATGTCTGCACTTGTTTCACTTGCTCTGTTGTGACCATATTGTATCTGATGATCCATATGCAGACAGCTTTAAACATTTTAATAACATTTTGTCCGAATGCTGCTTACTTCTGTTTACATCCCCAATATTTGGGCAGTGGGTGCTCAAAACTGTCTCCAAAGAGAAAAAACATGTTGCCCTTTTAGAACACATGCTGGGATCCAAGACGTGCCAAAAGAGTCTTTACAATTTATCACCCTCAACTATCCTATCTGGAGTGTTTGAATAACTGTGTCTGTGACTATGTTTTATTCTCAGTATACAAAGAGCTCATTCAAAAGTAGGGCTTGGTATCACTAACATTTTTGATACCAGTGCCAATACAGTGCTTCAGTTTTGATCCCAAATAAAGCATACCAAAATTATATATTTATTGATACCACAAGCAATGGAATAAAAGGTCTTTCAATAGAAACCCTTATGTAATGAATGAATTAAACTTTAGAAATGCACCAGTTTTATGTTGTTTAACCAAAGTCAACCATGCAAGGACTTTGCTTAAAATTTGCAGAATTATTTAAGTCTAGAAATATTTGATCAAAGGGTATGTCAGCAACACTTTTGGTACTCAACAGTATCAGTGCTCAGTGGTGTTTTGATCATGGATGGATTACTGAATGGACCAGCCCATCCATCCCAAAGGGACACAAAATTACTACAAGGAGACACAACATGACCAAAAAGAATAACATTTTCTCAAAGACACAAAACAACTACAAGGAAACACAAAGCCACCACAGAGGCTGAGAGGTGTTGGGGCCTTTTGCATATCTGTGCAGGCATTTTGATTGGTATTCAAAGACTATTGAGGCTTTATACCAAGCCAAGTCTGAAAATGTTTGTGCCAGCAGTGCAATGACTGGCACTGGAGTGAATAACCCTGTATGCTGGTGGGCCTTCAACAAAGACTTGGCATCACAAATTTTGGTACAATACAATAGTTAATGAATTTATTTTCGCTGTGGCCTGTGTTAGAAATAGCTCCATTGCAGTATTTGTCTATGTTCCAGGAGCCCATTAGATTGGGTTCACTGATTTAGGGTCAAATAGACAAGAGTCAGGGGTGAGACTCAGAGGATCAAGTGGAGTAGATGGGTGTGCATAAAGGCATTTAGTGTCTCAAGACAATACTCTTTAGTTCACAAACAAAAATTAGGTGAACATACTGACTATTTGAATGTGAGAATATCATTTGGGCATTGCCTTTAATTGACAGGACAGTTAAGTGTGAAAGAGGGAGAGAGAGAGAGGGAGGGACACGCAACAAAGGGCCACAGGCTGGAATTAAACCGGGGCCGCTGCTCAAGAATATTCTATTTTAACCAGTAAACTCCAAAGCAGTCACCAGATATGTGCCTAATATTAATATCATCTGAGACATTTTTGCAAGTGACAATCATTAAGATAGTTTTAATGAGAGAATTAGCACAGACAGTCTCTTCAATTGTAAAGTGAAATGTGGTCAATTTGAACATTGCTGTGGAGTTTTCATTCACTGATAGATTTTTATTATGACAGTATTTGGTTTACTTGATTTGACTGAAAAAAAAAAAAACATACCACAAGGTTCCAAGTCTGAAATTATTTCATTAGGGTATCTGATTGTAAACATATGTGACTGAAAACAAGACAGTGGGAGAGCTACAGAGGGGATAAAGACTGGAAGTTAACAGGTGATACATCTATTGTGAGGGGATAATGTTTCCCCCCATAATTAAAACTTAGGTAAACAGATAGCAAAGGCACCTCTTGGTTTTATGTTGGTGCCAGGATATTCAAACATGGTAGACCTATTATAGAAAACATAAGTTAGTAAGTCATTGCTTTTTGTGCTGAATTATGTGTATGAATAAGCATGCTGCTATTTTTTTCACTTTTATTATTAAACAAGATTTAGGATACATTTCTTTCATTACATGTTGACATGATAATAGAGCAATTTAGGTCAGGGTCCTCCCCAAACAGATATAGCTTCAGTATATTTGCCTATATCAATCATCTGAGGTAGATGGAAGGTCAGATAGGGACACCAAAATATAGCCTACAATAAACATTGAGCTATTTAATTTCTACACACTAATAGTATCATCCAGTCAGATGGGTTTTCCTGGAAATCTGTTCAGATGAGGTTGTGACTAAACATCTGTCTATGATCTTTATAATTAAAACCCCCCTTCATGTTTTAGTTTAGTTTAGTTTATTCGGATCCCCATTAGCTGTTACCGTAGGCAACAGCTACTCTTCCTGGGGTCCACACAAAATAAAAATACATACAATATAGCATAAAATAAAATGACAAGAAAATCATAATCCATACTTAAAATACAGATTAAGAAAATCCAAATTGTTTTTTTTTCCATGTTGTTTTTTATTGAAACAGTGGAAACAAACACTTGTTGATATGAAGGAATGTAGATTTTCAGCGGTGATTGTGGTCTGAAGGTCAGTCTGGAAAAGTCTAAAAAGGCTGGCTGTCAGAAACACGCTGGGACGCACAAAGAGTGACCTCTGCTGTACAAATTGTCCAGAAAGCACGTCCATGTCAGTTATGACGTATTCCCTGTTTTTACGACGGTGTGCTTACACAATGACAGTTTCCGTCAGCTTGACTTGCGAATCGTAACCGCGTTGAGCGAGCGTTTTCTCGTTTTCAATTTCAGCCGGAACGACAATTTCACCATTTAAAACTATCGATCGATATCGATTACAGCGCCAGATAAAGAAACAGACATTTTTTCGAGATAAGTACAAGTTGTACTTGCTGTACTTAAACTCTGAACTTCCAGCTCGAGGCCCAGCAGAGAGCTCGAGCGGCAGCTCCGAAAAGTTTGTTGTTGTCACGTGATGTGAGACGAATGTGGCGATAAAAGTTTGTTTCGATAGTAAAACTAGGTGGCGTACTACGTTATTAAAACCCAACGAACACCGTTTGCACCGAAATGCCTCAACCAAAACATCGAAAGATTGCTGTTATAGGTTACAGGTCTGTAGGTGAGTAAAGCGCACGAGCTCGTGCATAGCTAATGTTAGTTAGCTAGCATGCTAACAGGCTAACGTCCTGGCTTTGTCTTCCTCTTTAGTATATCCCACTAACACCAGTAACCCTAGATCGCCTGTGTTTATGTGTTTTTGTTCTACGTGTGTTTGGTGTCCAGTTGATTATTAAATCACAATAAAATTGACATTATCATATCGTGTAGCTACAGCCATCTGTTAGTAGTTGTAACGTGTTCTGTGAAAACAAAGTTAGCTCAGCCGGTAACATCCTGGTAGAGAGCCAGGGGAGTGTGTCGAAACTTTCAGTCTCGCATGCCTAACATAGCAAGTATGCAATGTCCACAATTTAAGGAAACCACCATGTAACCTTACTCGACCTTATACCAAGTCGTTTATATTTTAAAATGTCCTTGTGTGGCCGGTGCTGCGCCAAAATACGAGACCGATCAGGTTCTCTGAGCTGTATTGCTGTTTCAGACGTTATCATACTATCACATTATTTATTTTGATAGCAACCATTGTCAAAAACGGTGCCTTATTAGCATTTAGATATGGTCACAAACTGAACCCATAGATGCATAAAGGATCACAAATTGTGATAGCAGAATCTGTGTGTATCTGAAGAGCACTATCACTATGTGTTGATCCTTTCTGTGTCACCTGCATCAGGGGTCAGCAACCTTTACTATCAAAAGAGCAATTGTTGACCAAAATTAACTTCAAAAATCTGGAGCTGCAAAGTATATTTAAGCCCTATAATGGAGGTAACACAGCCCATGAAGTCTAAATTAACCTAGCAACATTACTAATAGGTCCAAATGAACATTCATTAATATGTGTCACCAGGTGGCTCCTCTGCAGTGGGCTGTTTATAATTATTTGGTACACACCAATCTGTCCACACACCTATAAATGATCTATTTTCCTCGGGGAATTTTACTTTTTTGGATATGAAATCCACAGCTAGACTTGCTAGGGAGACATAAGACGATCCACTACTGTTAAGGTTTGGTAAAATTCAGAGGTCAAAGTGTTAGGCTGTAGACCTATGATGCACTTTTTAGTTGATGAGGAACATTTTTTAAAGTCAGTGTATAGGCTACACATTTTTACAATTGCAGAATGTAATCATTTCTTTAGGCCAACACCAATGATAAATGAAAATTGAAATGCTAACAAAATAACCGTTTTTCATTTCCATATGATTTTTTTTTTTTTTTTTTTTTTTGTCAAAGCCACAGGGAGCCCCTGGAGAGGAGCTAAAGAACTGCATGTTGAATCTAAAACATCACAGATTTAAGTACACCAAAATCACAGCTATCAAAATTTGTGACCCTGTCTAAATACTACAGAGGCACCATCTTTAGTGATGGCTATCACAATAAAGTGTGTGACATCATGGCATAATAAAAATCTATCATGGCAATATAGCTGACATTTACGACCAGGCACATGATTTGGTGTATCACTTGTAACTGATCATGTAAAAATGTGTTGCAATATTGTACGTTTTCATGTAAGCCACTACACTGACCAAGTATTTGTGTTTGCGTGTGTTGTAATGTAGAGGATTGTTACGTTTTAATATTGAATTAAAATGGTAGTAAAACAACCATGTGTTGTTTCTCTGCCCTGCACAGGAAAGTCATCTCTTACAATACAGTTTGTGGAAGGACAGTTTGTCGACTCGTATGACCCCACCATTGAAAACAGTAAGTGTCGTTATTGTATTGTTCATATTGTATTGCAGCAAAGAAAGCCACAATGGATTTGGCTTAATGTAAGGAACTCTTTTGTTAACTAGTTCATCTCTCTCTCTCTCCAGCCTTTAACAAATTGGTCAATGTGAATGGCCAAGACTTCAATCTTCAGCTGGTTGATACAGCAGGACAAGTAAGTTGTTCAGCGACTACATCTGACGTATGCACTAAACTCTTGGTTTTAAACACCCTGATCTGTAAAATCCTTATATTTAACCTTAGGTTGAAATGTTTTTTGATACCAGTGTTAAGCAAGATGTGTAGAGACCCTTGAATTTCTAATTAAGTCAGCCATGTCTCAAGTCAGAGTTATCTACTTTGCCTCATTGTCCTGTATTACTTATCTGTAACTTATTATGACATGTACTCTGATGTCAGAGTGACAAGTCATCTGTTGTATTGAAAGGTATTCTAGATGCCATAGTTTTGTGTGTCTGACTGATAACGGTAATACCTTAGTGAGATAATAATATGTCCCCTCTGTCTGTAGGATGAGTACTCAATTTTTCAACAGTCCCTCTCACTGGACATCCATGGGTATGTCCTTGTCTATTCAGTGACTTCCAATAAAAGGTGAGTGGATGGTTCTGTGTTCATATGTCTATGAATATAAGGCATACACTATCAAAGGAGAACTACACCCATTTTCAAAATGCAGATGTTATTCCTATGGTCTTAGACAGTCCAAAAATATTAGTAAACATGAACAGCTCTCTCCAAAGTCTAAAAGCTACAGTGCTAAAACCCAAACGTGTGATGTCATCAAGTATGAAGTCTGGCTCTGCTCCAGAGACAATGAATTGTGAAAGATGTTACAGATGTCACTGAGAGCACCCAGGGGAATGTTCTGAGTATATGGGTACAATGTCTGGGTGAAAACTGAGAACACTAAAGTAGAATAAATGTCATTTGGGTACAAAGAAGAAAACAAACATTCTATGGAGCAGCTCCAGGCTTTATACTTGATGACATCACAGGTTAGAGACTTACTTCTCTGTGGCTGTATTCACAAAGCTTCCTAGTGCTAAGAGTTACTCCTAGTTAAAGTTAACTAGGTCCTTGTAAAGATGAAAGTTTTTCACAGAGCATCTCAGACCGTAAAAAGCTCCCAAGGTGAAAAACTGTTAGGAGCAGGGAGGAGGACTTTTAAGAGGCTTAAGAGTTTCCTAAACAGAGGAGAAAATGGCAGAAACACAAAGAGGTTGGAGAAATATTCTCCCAACGCGGTATGACAGTGGGTAAATGAAATGCTACAGATTAGATCGTGCAGGGATAATATTTGTGGTCGATCCAACGCAATAAAATGATCACAATACTAGGACAGAGAACTGGAAAAATGCAACAGTGCAGCAGTGATGACTTCAGTCTGTCTCAACCTTCCATCAGCAGAGTGATCACAGTAACAATGACAACACTTTCACAGTCAGCAGTTCATTTCATTTCCACTGGGTGTTCACACCTGGCAGGCTCGCAGAAGGGTGTGTCTGTGACAACCAATCACACCTGTTGAAAGAATGCATCATACCTAGCAACGGGGTCAACCACACCTCCTCACTAAGATTAAAGTTTCTGTCCCTGCCTTGCTCAGAGTTGCTCCAACAACTTTCCTAAATCACTCATAAGCTAGGACTCCTTACTAAAAGCTTTTAGGCAAAGACAGGAGCTTTCTAGGAGGGTTCTCAGAATGTTTGTGAATACAGCCCCTGGTCTCTGGCTTTAAGAGAGCGTAGCTCATGTTCATGACATAGTGGAGTTCGCAATTCAGCCAGTGTTCTCCTTAAAAAGTCTTAAAACACTATGTTAGGTAGACAACACCATATGTGTCTTACAGTTGATAATAGCATGTTTTTTCTTTATTGTCACATGTAATCGTAAAAGGTACAACTCCAGTGAAATGTAATCTGACCAGTAGCCTCAATTTGTGCATCAAGAGAGTGTGAATAGAATAGAAGTTGTAAAATTACATGTGTATGATTGATGTGTGTCTCTCTTCAGTTTTGAAGTTGTGCAGGCTCTACATGACAAGCTGCTAGACGTGGTTGGGAAGATGCAGTAAGTTGTAGTTGGATCCTTAAATTCAACACTTCCAAAATTGTCTTGTTTTTCAAGAGATTTTTTTTTAAAAAGCAGTTTTCATTTTTCTTTTCAGGGCTCCAACTGTTCTTGTAGGGAACAAAAAAGATCTCCACATGGAAAGGTAATCAAAATTATTGAGTGTCTTTAGAATATAAAGTATAGGCTTTTTGGTCTTAAAAAAAGACTCAGTATAATTCAACATGAACATGTAATGACAAGCGAGTAAAAGGATAAGTCTGGTCACATTGGGGTGTCGGTGGCTTAGTGGATAGAGCAGGCACCCCATGTACAAGGCTGTTGCCGCAGCGGCCCGGGTTCGAGTCCAGCTCGTGGCCCTTTGCTGTATGTCACTCTCCCTCTCTTTCCCCCTTTCACACTCACCTGTCCTGTCAGTTAAAGGCTAAAATGCCCAGAAAAATACCTTAAAAAAAAAAAAAAAGTCTGGTGACATTCTGTCTCTCTCTTTGTGTCAACAAATCCCATTAAAGAGCAAAACCAACAATGACCTGATCATATTAACGTGCATTGTCTGTGCAGCCTGACACAGTATAAAAGTTTCACCTCATGTCATTTTCCCAGGGTTATCAAACCAGAGGAGGGAAAGAAACTTGCTGATTCCTGGGGTGCTGCATTCATGGAGTCCTCAGCCAAGGAGAATGATGTAATGATAGATATCTCTTTGAATACCAACTCATGTGATGCAGTCTACGTATTAACTCTGACACAGATTCACACACTGATGACGATATTCTTGATATTTAGACTGCTGTGGAGGTTTTCAAGCGGATCATTTTGGAGATGGAGAAAGCTGATGGAAACGCACCACCCGAGGAGAAGAAGTGTGCTGTGATGTAAAAGTGTATCCAGGACATCAGTAAGCTCGTCTGCTGAAGACAGGAGGCACAACTTCACCAGCTTGCCAATAGTGACCTCACCGACACCAAGACACTGCAGTGGAACTCTTCTGCTCCATTGTGATACCTGATTGATTTACATAGCAAGGCAACTGCCCAGACAGTTGATAAACTATCCCACTAATTGTAACCACAGGGAGACGTTTCTAAAAAGCAAGATAAATCTTTGTTTTGACAAAGAAGCACAGTCGGTGAACACTTTGTTTAAATATTGAATTGTAATCTGTAGCTGGGCAAAATGTTGACTTTGAGTTCAACCAAATGCTCAGAAAACAAACAAAAAAAAATTACCAAACATATTGGTTCCAATTAATTGCATTAATTTTTTTTTTTTTTTTTTTTTTTGTGAATGTATTGCGGTAATAACTATTTGTGAATCTGATGTTTGAGACAACATTGGCCTCTGTCTCATTACTATTTGAGTAGTTGAGTTAATGTACAGTAAGGGCTGGTGAATAACCTTTTTAAAGACTGGTATAATTTCAGCAGGTCTTTTTTTTGACAGTGATGGAAAGTCACAGTTCACATTGCTTTAAATGTGGTGTTAAAATGTCAGTATCTCTCACAGATGGTGGATTTCCTCAAACACTCTGGAATGAGATTTCACATATGAAATCTTGCTGGTTTCACAGTTCTTCTCACTGTAATTTTTATCAACTCCTCTTCAGGTACCTCTCACCAATGAACTCATGAACTGCGTCTTCACGATGGAGGAATCTATTTGTATATCATAACTTACATCTTATGCTCCTCTGCTAAGCAGATTAGTTCTCTGCCATTGTTTCTACAGTTTAACTTCTCCTTATTGACTGTAATAAAGATGGTATCTTATGGACAACCCTCAGAGAAATTTAGCGTAGACTGGAATAGATCTTTGGTATTTACCAGTTATGGCCTTTTTATACAATATAACTAGAATCTTAGAAATTGGTTTGATACTATTGGTTATATTTTGAGTGGTGCAGGTTTGCTCTCCCTTCAGTATCCTAAGTAGAGTATATTCTTCTAAGTGCGTTGTAATTATGAACATTGTTGAGTTGCAATTTTTTAATTGTGTTTTAACACTGCGTAAGACTATTTAAGTGGCTGGAGGCTACAGAGTTAGTTCAGTAATCTTTGAGCTCATGGTTTTGATTTGATGGTGCATGCAGGCTTGATGGAAACAAGCCAGGCTGGCATGTAGTCCATTCAATTTACATTGTGGACTTGCATGATCGCTGTCTGATCACTGATCCTTAATAACTTTGTTTTCCTTAGATCATGTAGCCTTACAAAGACACGACACAATGTGGATTTCCCCCCATAATCCTCATGTTGTACCTGTAGTGGGTAATTGTAACTTTTTTATCAAGTGCTTTGCTGAGTAAGTAGTTGATTGACTGATGATGGTTGAACAGAAGCTGGTGATGCTGTGTCTTGTGCCTTACAGTTCCTCAAACTCCCTTATCTGCTTCCCTTAATGACTCAAGGTGCTCTTAAAGGTTTTTTTTCCCCTTCTGTTGACTTGATACTGTGGTGCAGGTGGCGGTGTGCACCTCAACACCAATTTCCCCTTGTGGGTCAATGTTAATTCAGAAAACTTGCTGTAAACAGTTTTGTATATAAATAAATCTGTTACTCATTTGATGCGTCATTGTGCTGATTTTGGCCGCATGATGTAGGTAGTTAAAAGTGGCACAAAGCAAGGTTGCTTATACAGTAAATGACAGCACAGTGCACAGCAGGAGCGCATTTGTTGATGTACTACAATAACGAGTTAGTTCATCACTGGGCTACACTGTAACTTCACTTCCACCCTTAATAAAAGCCTATTCACACTTTAACACCCAGTCCCTTCTACTAGCCTGGTGTAGCTATACATTTTGACAAGTAAAGGCCTGTTTTAATTAGATGCCTGGTCTGGTTGCCAAGCGGTTCATTTTTATGGAAGGTCTTTGGATTGTTGACTACCCACTTGAGCTCACATTAGGTAGCTGCTTAGAACACACATACAGATACAAATGTTTAAACATTTGTCAATATGGAGATACTGCACATAGTTCAGTTCATTTTACTGAAACCATGAGCACCAGAGATAACTGTAAGTCATTCAGATGTACTGATGAAATGATGAAAATAAAAGTGGTGACTCCCTATGTTAACTCTAAAGCTGTCATAAAGTCAGAATTTGTGTCTATTCCTTGAGTCCGTAAAGGTCAGCCGATCAAAAGTTATGAATATTGTTTTGGCAGGATAAAGTGTGTCAGCATGCTGGGTGCCGTGAAACAAGTGTTATAACTGTTGTTATTCAAAGCCTAGTTTTTGTACAAGTAATATTCATAAAAGCTGAAATAAACAATTTGATCATATTTCCCATCTTTGCTGAGCGACAGTTTTGTATGAAAGGAATTAAAGGCCTGTCCCATATAGACGCCTGTCCCAAATATAAGCCTGTTAACTTAAGTGATTTAAGCAAGTAATAGCCTGGGCTATTAATTTAAGTTTTACTGTATGTGGCCATACCAAGGCCATAGCCATGGAGTCAACACTGCGGGATCTGCCTACTACAACTGCTGTCTATATAAAGTACACATGCAGCGCGACATAAATGATTCACACTTTAATCAGACTATACATGGGCTATCTGACAAACATATTTAAGACATTACCAATACTCATGAGCTGTGTTCTACTGGGGTACAGCAATGTTACTTGGACAAACCACACACAGGACTGCAGTGCACTGTGCCACCTGCTGTAATGTTAATGACAATTTGTGAAGTTTATTTATAATCAGGATTACATGATTATTAGCAGTGCATTGTTGCCTGTCACGGAATAGTCTTTTCAATTTATATTTATTTATATTATAATATATATATTTTTAACAATATATAGCCCCATCTACCTTGAGCCATACACAGAGACACAGCATGGAGTTTAATTTATAGTGCGCTTCAGACATGAAGTTGTGGTGCGGTAATACTACAGGTACTACGGTAAAGACTCGACAGCCATTCACATTGCTCGTCTGAAGTTGTAGCGGAAGATCTGTGTGGTTGTGTGAACCAACCCGGCAACAGGAAGGCGACACGGCGAATGGAATATGGAGTGTGTAAGTTATCCAGCTAACTTAACCTTGTATAGACCATTAGCTTTCTAATAACCTCCACCTAAGTTAGCTAACGTGACTTTCCCGAAGCATGCTAACGGTAACAGCTAACCAACGTTAGCTAATTCTTGACAGAGTAACGTTAGTTCTCAGGCTAGCTCTTTTGTCAATAACGGTGGTCAGCACATATTTGTGCCCGTGAAGAATGTAACTATGGTTTCAGTCTTGGTGTCGGTTGACTAACATTAGTTACTTCACGTTAAACAAAACAGTGTACCACATATTGCCTTATAAGGGTAGCCGATGTAAGAAAAAAACAGAGCCAAAATAAGAAGTCACCTCGAATGGCTCCTTAATGTCAACAGACTGTGACGGTAGCTAGCTCGATGCTAATGCTTAGCTCGCGTTAGGATAACGTTATTCATGTTGCACATAACTTCAAAAGCGAGTAACGTTACACTGTCTGTCGGGTTGACAACCAGACACCGTTAAATTACAGCAGTAGTGTCAAAATAACCTTTTATAATGGCAGAATAAGAAACAACATGTACTCAAGTAAACAGTTATGCTGAGCTGAGGCTTTTGGATGTTCAACTAATCAGCTGACTTACGTATCCACAGTGTAAGAGTTTAGCATATCTACACTAAGTTACACATCCATACAGTAACCCTTTGACTTTATCTGAACCAAATCATTCTTATCTTAACCTAACAATATACATTAACTTAACCTTGGTAAGTGGTTGAACCTAACCGCCTCACGGAGGACATTTTTACATGTCACAGTAGGGAAAGCACAAGCGTAAATAAAGACATTAGCGATGGCTGGGTTCCAGTTAGCTGCTCTGATTTCAGGCTCCTAGTATTTTGCATGAGTGGTCACTGTTACACTCACTGCGACTTCTGAATGGAACAGAGCCATGTTAGTGTCATTAGTAACACCTGTGTGTTTCCTGATATATCAGGCCAAAATGTCTGCTTTGACAAAGGTCTGTTTGTTAGCATGTCACACTGATGGGCTTATTTACATTTAACTAAGCTGGGGCTTATTTTTATTTTATCTGTCATGCAGGGTTTTGTATACAGCAGAGCCTTCATATTCACATTCACTTTTTATTTTAGAGGTCAAACAGACATATAATGACCTTTATCTTTTAATTTCAGATTCCAGTGACCATTGATGATCTTGAGGGCAAAAAGGACCCAGTCATAGAGGGTAAAGGACTCATACAAATCTAATGAGACCAAAATGAGCAACACAGACATAGAAAAACAGTGTGTCTCTAATAGTTTCTCACATTCCTTCAGACCCAGAGCACAATGTGTACACCCGGTTTATGAAGTCCCACCGGTGTTATGACCTCGTACCTACCAGCTCCAAACTGGTTGTGTTTGATACATCGCTTCAGGTAAAACAAAAGCTCAAGACTTGAATAACTGACTCTATCTCTCACCTGCTAATTTACACTGAAACATGTGGTATAATTAATCTTACAGGTCAAGAAGGCATTTTTTGCTCTTGTTTCCAATGGGGTAAGAGCAGCACCTCTGTGGGACAGCAAGAAGCAGTGCTTCGTTGGTGAGTTCAAATTTCATTTGGCACACTTTCACTCTTGGTAAGACGAAATTAAAGAAAGGACTGACCTGATTCTCCTCATGTGTCTCTGCAGGTATGCTGACCATCACAGACTTCATTAACATCCTACATCGCTACTACAAATCTCCACTGGTAAGACAGTGGACAGCAAATGGATATAGACCTTAAACTGTAAGATTACCGTAGGTGTAACATATTACATGTCTGCGTTGAACTACAGGCTTATGTTGCTATGGGTAGGGTTTAAACTAAGACGATGCAGAATGTGGTCTTGTCTTGATTTCTTTCTTAATCCCTCATAAATATGTTAACAGGCTCTTTCTAATCTCTCAGGTTCAGATATATGAGTTGGAAGAACACAAAATTGAAACATGGAGAGGTGAGAAAGTTTAATAAATATGTTATGCATTCTTTTAATTGACTTGTGTAAAGGTCTTGACAATGCTGTCTGTTCTCATTTGTAATAGAGCTGTACCTTCAAGACTCTTTTAAGCCCTTGGTTAGCATATCTCCCAACGCAAGGTGAGTTTTTTTTTTAGTTAACGCTCGGTCTGACAGTACATTTTAAAGCATCTATATTTTGTTGTTGGTGTCAAACTTCACTTAAACTTCTGATGGTTTAGTCTGTGGCAGTAACTCATTAAACCTGGCCTGTGCTCAGCAGGGAAGTACAAATAGGCGCCAGAAATGTTTCTCCACATCTTATTGTTTTGACCAGAGTCTCTGTTGATAGAGGCAGACATCAAACACTGCCTGGAAATTCGCTGTGGCTGCATGCAGCTTTTCCATATTTTTGTGTTTGATAGAAACTTATTAATTACTGCATGAAGTTATCAGTATTTTAGTTTTAACGTGTGTTTGTACCCATAATATTTATTGTACAAATGCTTCACCTAACTTACACTTGGAAGTTATTTCTTGTCAACAGCTGACAAGCCAACATTAGAAACTATTCCTTCACTGGTTTCCCTTTCACTTTCTTTTATTTAGCTATCTCATTTCACTACATGTTGCGTCCAATATAACTTAATTAACTTGGTCCTCTCTTAATGTCTCTGTGTCACAGTTTGTATGACGCAGTCTCATCTCTGCTGAAGAATAAGATCCACAGACTGCCTGTAATTGACCCCCTGACAGGAAACACGCTCTATATTCTCACACACAAGAGGATTCTCAAGTTCCTGAAGCTTTTTGTAAGTCTCTGTGGTTTCTCTCCTCACTACTTTTACATTGAATACTTTAAATTATTTTCAGTGTTTGAATCTTATAACACAGCAAATGGCTGGTACAGAGTTAAAACTATCAGCTACAGTTAAGTAAAATAGTTAATTAAAAACTATTTTACAAAGACATCCATTCCCCTACACTTTTAATCAAGTGTACACACTCTCTTGTTATTGTTTCAGATAGCAGAAATGCCAAAACCCTCATTCTTGAGACAAACCTTAGAGGACCTGAACATCGGAACATTCCGGAACATAGCGGTGGTCCGTGCAGACACACCGCTGTACACAGCGCTGGGTATTTTTGTAGAGCAGCGAGTGTCTGCGCTCCCCGTTGTGGATGACAAAGGTATGTGGGCTGATTGAAATGACATCCTTGTTGATTTTGCATTAATGACCGGAGTCCACTTTAATTTTGTTTGTTTGTTTATTGATACGCTGCCTCTCTCCTGCAGGTCGAGTCGTGGATATATACTCAAAATTTGATGTTATAGTAAGTTTCATCTTATCTTTAAATAGTGAAAGGTGCCTGCTAGAATTCCCCAAAGCCAGACATTATGCATTCAGATAGCTAGCTTTTTTTTTTTTTATCAAAGCCCAAAGCCCCAAAACATTCAGTTTACAACCAGATATGTCAAAGAAAAACATCAAATTCTCACAGATGAGAAACTTAAACCAGCAAAACTTCAGCTGAAAATGCATAATCTATGCATCTCATAATCTATCTATCTATGCGCAAAATAGTTTACAATCTATTCTCTTTTGATCCATTAATTGAGTAATCATTGTAGCTGTAATATTTAAAGTACAGTTTGGCAATAGACATTTGTCCTTTTTTTCTCTCGTTCTAAAACAGTTCACAGCTAGGTATTTTTCCCATGTTACTGTGGACAATGTGCAAATCAGTGAGCAAGGCTTCTTAATGGCAAATTCTAATTTACAGTTTTTGGCTTAAATGTGATAGATTATTTTCATTTATTAGGTATTAAATTCACTGGATGAGCCACAAACAGATACTCTCAATATAAATGACATATAGGGTGATTTATCAGTATCACTCAACCTTACATGTAAAATTAAATTAATGGGATTCTGGCACATGAATCTCATGGCTAAAATTTTAACTATATTTCTTTTAAACTATTTATTGTGCAATGTAAGATGAAGAAACATTGCTAACCTGTGTTTATACAGAACCTGGCCGCAGAGAAGACGTACAACAACTTGGATGTGACAGTGACCAAAGCCTTGCAGCACCGCTCGCAGTACTTTGAAGGAGTGCTGACCTGCAACAGGCACGAGACCCTGGAAGCCATCATCAACAGACTGGTCGAGGCAGAGGTGAGAGTTGGATGTCATCATGTGTCACACAGTAGTTGTCTGTTGCGGCTGGTTTGACCCCTCTTGTTTTTGGTTAATATATAATGTTACTCCACACTTAATTATTCTTTTTAAACTGAAGTCCTAAATAGAAGGACACATCAAACACTACCTGAAAATGAGCTAAGGTAGCAACCAGCTTTGCACGGTATAGGAACTCTTTGGCAAGTCAAAAACATGTTTTACAGCTGATTGACATGTTTTGCCCACATCTACCCCTCAGTATGTCATCACTACACGGGATGACTGTTGCTAAAGACTGAACAGCTTAAACCGGGCTCACAATACAGGAGTTCAGGGCTGATTTATCCCTGATTCACCCCTTCTGACAATCGGAGGAGAAATCTGTTGGGGGATGTCTGTCGATACTGGTTTATCTGGTAATGAAAAAGGCCATAGATCCAGTCTTAAACCTCCTGAACTGCTCATGGGCTTGTTGGAGGCTGCACCGATAATTTTAAACAGATTTGATATTTAGATTTTAAAATGTGGATGATTACAGTTATTATGTCAGTACGGAGCAGCTGACTGTGTTGACAAGTGTTGAGGCTAACGTTAACTAGCACACAACTGTTGACAGATAATAAAACTGACAGTTAGAATGTCGCCTCCAGTTCTAGATGAAGAATAGACAACCCGTGTTGACCGTGTCTCTGTAACCATTTTCTCATCCAGACAAGTTTTTGCTTTCTGCTTTTGATTTTCTCACTGCAATGCATTGGTTTTTTTTTTGTTTTTTTAAAAGATATATTTTTGGGGGGGGGGGGGGGGGAATGACATGCAGCAAAGGGCCACAGGCTGGACTTGGAACCTGGGCTGCTGCGGCAACAGCCTTGTACATGGGTCACCTGCTCTATCGACCAAGCCACCGACGCCCCAACTGCAATGCATTGTTAACATTACAACAAATTGTTGCACCACACCAGTTTCCATTTTCTTTACGTCAGCCCTCCAAATGAGATCACATGAGGTAGTACATTCATGCTCCCTCTGACATGATAATCTTAATATCTTTAATGTGTTATGTGCCATTATTTTCAAATTTTGTAGTGTGTGCATGTTTTAAGATTAGGAAGAAGAACAGATGTGAAGTTTGTCCTTATGTGCATGACACAACCTTCTATCAAAATTTGTTAGGATTTTAAAACTCCATTAGTCTGAGCCCGGCTTTAGTCTACAAGATCTTGCAGCCAACGAAATGAAATAACACTCCAAGTCACTGTTTGTGTAGATAGTACCAGTGTCATGCGTCAATTAAAAGTAACAATGGTCCTCTTTTGTGTCCTTCAGGTGCACAGGCTGGTGGTGGTGGATGAGCAGGAAGTGGTGAAAGGAATAGTCTCCCTTTCAGATATCCTCCAGGCACTAGTGCTGACTGATGGAGATGAGGGTGAGTACAGTCATGCAGCTCTCTTAAGATTTTTAGAGCATACACAACAGAGCAGAACATCTTCCTAAATATGTTCCTTGATTGAGAGTGGAAGGCTTTTCCAAAGCTTTGTAGCAGCCGCTGCAAAGCCATTATCTCCCTTACCTCATCAGTCGTAGGACTGTTCATCATCATTAAGTGATGATTTGATTTTTCTGTCCACAGGCACAGCTTGAATAGGTAACTCAAAGAAGGAAAGACTTCACGGAGCAAAGGGAGAAAGATCAGGCATGTGAGAGGGGAATTTCCACAATGTATTGAAGTATCATCACCCATCTCCTGTAACCGGGCTTCCTATAATCACACATGAATATGTCTGCCTCTCTGCAGAAACATGAAGCTCTAGCAATTCTGCAATTTCACATTGTAGTCGCACAAGAGACCTCTGAAGAGGAGCTGTTGACCAGGCATCATTCCCACCTCTGCTGTTTCTGATCTACGCAGAGGAGGACCATTAATTGTGGCTTTGATTATAAATGTATTCCCGATAATATTAATGATATAATCAGTTGTAAGTTAAACTGATTTACCTGTATTGCCATTTGTTGGCAACATTTTATTTGTACAATAAGGCTGAAATGTAGCTTCACACAAAGCCTATGAAAGGGTAATTTTAAACCCTGTGTAACTTTGTCAGATCAGCGTCTGGTGTGTAGGATGTTCTGGCACGTTCTGACTTTTCTTTGTACGTGGAAGTAGTGTGGTGATATTCAGCTGAAATGATCTTGTTAAACAACTAGTTCGATAATTTAAATGCAGGTAGAGGACTGATTTGCGAATCATTTTTACCTTGAGCCCATGCTGATGGTTATATGTTACAGAGGTATTTATCTGTATGTATGTGTGGCATATACTGTACATACAGTACATGCATACAACAACTGGCTTTGTGCTGCTTTGGTGTGAAAGTGCTAAAATGATTTTGGATAATTTATCATTCAAACACTAGACCTTAAAGACCTCGGAGCTGGCAAGTAGTCCACACTGGACAGTCATATTTAAAAATGATTTCACAGATGTGACTGAAAAAGGCTTGGTCATGGTCTAACATTTTCAGCAAGTCAGGTTTCAGCTTCAGGACGTATTGCTCCAAAACAAAACAAAAGCTCTGAATAAATTTTAACGAATATAAAAGATTTATGTAAATTTGTCACCAGTTAAATCAAGTTACCCCAGTTAGCAGTGTGTGAAGAATTCAAGGGCTCAAGTTTTAATCTGCCATGTAGGAAACCTGAAAGAGCGCGTCAGGCTCTCGAGACGACCTCATTGGTGAAGTCCAGAACAGCATCGGTGAATCTGCTGTTAGAGACGACCATTAATTGTGCTGTGTCCTGTTTGCTCTGAATATTTATGGGTTTTATGTTTTGCCATATTGTCTGTGTTGTCACGTATAACCAAATGTTTAATGGATTTTACTTTACTGACTCGTTTTCTGCCTGTTTTGTCTCTCACACTTGGCTTTGGCACTATCAGCGTTAAAGGGATTTGCTTATTGCTCCAGTGCTGCAAGATCTCATCAGTTTTTGAAAAAGTGGTCCATCCAAAAAAACTAATGTTCAAGTTAATGATTTTTGTGGTATTTTTTTTCTTTTCTGATCTTTCTGGTGTGTTATGTTGATGTCAGTTACAGTTAGTGATGGCATCTGACGTCTGAACAACAAGTCTAATACGTTAATTCAACTGTTACCTCTTCATAGTGTTTCGGGGACTTTATTAAAATCACTCAATACCAGCATTTTTCTCTTCCATTTCCATAATGGACCAGGAACATGTCACTTCCTGTTTTGCTCTGTATGAAATTTCATGTACAACTGTATGTAAATGCACAGTTTTTGTAGTAATCTGCATTGAGACTGATTGAAAAGATGAGCAATAAAGGTTCTTTAAGAGTTTGTTTTAAATGGTATTATTGTTAAATGCATACATATATGTCACATATGTCACAACTTTAAAGGGACAGTTCACCCACCAATCAGAAATACATGTTTCTCCTCTTACCTGTAGTGCTATCTATCAATTTAGATTGTTTTGGTGCGAGTTGCCGAGTGTTGGAAATATCGATCATCTCCAACAGCAGTTTCTTGTAGGAACTATTTTCTTTCTACCGAACTATACCCGCCAACTATGTCACTTAGAGGAGGAGGTGTGCATCTACTCATGGACGAGAGGGACGTGCTCATGACAATGTGGGATGTAAACATTAATGGTGTCCTTCTCGGCTGAGGTGTAGATTCACTCTTCCTTCTGAGCAGTGATCTGGTTGGTTGGTGTAGTTTGATAGAAAGAAAATACTTCCTCCATGAAACTGCTTACAACAAGGTCTGTGGATTATCTTGAGTAACCAAAGGCCTGTACTGCGAAGCAGGATCTGGAGTTAGCAAGGTAACTTCAGGGTTAACTTTGGGTTTTCAGTACCATGAAGCTGGTTCTCTTTGAAACAGGATAAATCACTGTGGTAACTTATACTGAACTCAGAGTAACGGATCACAACCTGTCAACACCCCGACCTCAGACCAGTCAGATCACTAATGAAAGAAGTGTCAATGGACAAAAGTCTGAAGTGACAGGTAAAAAAAAGAGAGGAGCCTATATATTGTTATAGGTCAGTAGAATCATTTCATTGTTCCAGGGGTCTTTTTCCACTGGTTTTAAAACAGAGCTTCTAACAGAGAGATTGATTACAACACTAAACACATGATTTTAACAGGATTTTAACTTGTGCAAAGTTTATTTTAGTCTGCAGTGACTGTGACAGTGTTGCTAATTTTTCTCTGATTCCATCCCTGCAGCTCAGAATAACACGAGACACCTACGTGATGAGAACTGGGATAAAATGGATAATATTTTATCAGTAAAATAATCCACACACTGTTAATTGGCACTTGTTATTATAAATGCCACATTTGAGTCAGATAGATCTCATCAGTTAGTAACTACTTTTCTTCTCTTTACCTCAGTAGCAGAAACAGTCTGATGTCACTTTAACATGTTTTATGTGACATCATCCAACTAAAGGGCAAAAAATACTCTATACTGTCACATGCAGCCTGGTGATACCTACACGTAATTTTTGTCTAGGGCAACAGTGAATTTTTGAATGGTGTTTTTCATGTTTCGTTTACACCCCACGCCACTGACATTTTACTGTCTCCCAGTCCCAGACACCTTTGGTACCGTTTCATCTCATATGATATGAAGTAGCCTACATCATTCATGGTTCTGATGATGTCACTCATAATAAACACCCCCGCTTCTAAAACATGAACACGCTGGTGGCTGGATAGGAAAACCCAGAGTTGACTAAACTAGTTGATAACCAGCTTTGTAGCACCGGTTATCCAGACGGCCAATGTTAGGGTTAGTCAAACCAGATAACAATAAGATATCCTGGGTAAGCTGAACTGGCGTCATAGTACAAAGACCTGTAAGCCATAATTTCTGTAAAGAGACATTGCTGTTGAGCTTTTCAAATGTATTTTTTTGGCACTTTGAGCACCACAAGCAGAGTGCCATCTAGTTCCATTGTATTGGAGAGAAGGTAGACGTCTCTATGGCTGATATCTGCAACACTCAGCAATTCACACCAAAATAATCTAGACTGATAAACAGCACTACGGGTAAGAGGAATAATATGTATTGCTGATTTGGGGGTGAACTCTCCCTTTAACTTGAGCTCAGTAAGCCAGTATTATCTGTTGGTCACTTGGAGGCTGTGGAAACAATCTCTAAACACAAAACAGATAGATTTTAAATACAAGGTTGGCCAAGAGGAAAATACAATAAACAGACACCACAAAGAGAAACAAATGCATTTATTACTTTCTATTAGAAGGTACATGATTGAAGTCCTGAAGGGGTTTGTACATGGATGCAGTTGTCTCTTTGCCATGATTGGACAGAGACCTGGGAGTTGTCACAACCAGCAGAAATATACTTTGATTCACACCCTCCTATTCTTCCATGGGGATACTTGGAGAAAGGTTTAAAAACCTTAAATACATTATGCATTTTATACATTGTAAGGCAGATAACAATTTGACAGACACACCCCTTTAGTGTATAAATGCGGTTGACATTCAACCACCTATCAAACAGTAGAGCTCCCCAGTCTTCCCCGCAAAAAACAACAGCATCGAGTGCAGTCTATTCGTTCTTACAAACATCCTGTAAGATTTTAACAATACAGTGCAGAGGGCAAGCGATTTAAACATAAAAAGTATTGGTCAAACACATTTGTGAGACAGCGTTGAGACAATTCAGTAGTATTTAGTTTCTTCTCCCAAAGAAAAAGTCAGATTCTCCTTACAGTTTCCAGTCAGACGGAGTGTACTGCAACTGGTTGGCATGATTTGTATCAACATTCTCATTTTCAGTGGTGTGATCCTAAATAAACACCAGAGGCCATGACCAGAGATGATTCTGAGAACAATTTGGTTTTAATGCTGTGAGGTCAGTAGTAGTGCACATGTGGCCTTTCAGGCTTTCATAGGGACTCACAGCATACATATATATAAATAACATGGGAACGACTACACGCAGACAGTACCTGTTGGATTTGCATACAGCTAAAGACAAAAGTGCACCTATTTCCTGAAAACATAAAAAACGTAGACAGTGATCTCTGACAGTGTTAGCTAGACAGAAACAATCCACATACAGTGTTCACATTGAGGAGGTATTGTATGATGAACAAGAGGAGCTGTGGGGGGGGGGAACATTGATTTAAAATCAAACAGAGTGCTGCAGGAACGAGTCCTAAAACCTGGAAATGAGTTAGCATGTTAGCACTGCCAGTTCCCTCGTCTTGTAGTCAGTGGGTTTTTTGAGTAGGTTTTTGGTTAGAAGCCTGAAATAAAGTTTGTGGCTAACACAAGCTTCAGAGGAATGGATGGACAATGGACGCAATAACAGCTCCCTGAAGTGAAGCCAAAACATGTACATTGCCCCCTGGTGGCTGGCTGCAGTACAGGTTCATAAAGGCTGGCACCTTCTTGTTAGCAGACGAACACGGGCCAAACTAAAACATCAAAGTACAGGTCAAATACATTTTTCCCAAAGATACGACTGGTTTTAATGAGTTATTTGATACTATAAAAATGGGGTTTGACTTCATGATTGACAGCTGTGTGTGTCAATCAGTGTGCTCATGATCAATAGCGATGCTTGTAATTAGTTGGACGGATCTTTCAGCAGGAACTCGACACAGCAGAGATTGCTACTGCGCAGACTCTGGCTCCAAATGACCACCAATTTGACCACCAGTGCAAGATGGCAGTGGCCATACCCAGGATATTTTGGCTTCATTTTTGTACAACTGGAGGAAGTGGAAACGTGTCATCCATCTATTTATACAGTCCATGCTCTGAACATGGCTTTACAGCCTCGTTGTGGTGGTGACGATGAAGTTACCGACCATGATGTTGTTTGTTTATAGCCTTATGTTAGCTTATTACTTCTGCCAATTTAATTTAGGTTCAAAAATCATAAAAGTGGTGCTTATTTGTGAGGATTATCTTGCCGAATAAAACGTGTAGGTATCACACTTGTTTGACTTGTAGCTTATTTTCTGTAATAATCCAAAATCCAATAGGAAAACCCAACTGGCTTTTTGACGAGGGAACCAGGACGATGCTACCTTCCAGGTCAACCTACAAAACAACATCATCCCTGCAACACTCTATCGTCTATAGTCAACATAAGCAGTGTGTCTGACACATACAGTGATGTCACATCAGAGGTCAAAAAGTAGATTTGTACATAAAACTTTTTACAAACAGCAAGACAAAAGTAATTTTCTTCCCACCAACCAAAAAGTCGATATAAAAGATTCGACCATCTAAAACATGAGCTAAGTCTCAACATAAGATCTAGTGTAACTGTCCTATATACACAAGTCTCACCTTAAAAAGCTAGTTTATGTGCAGTAGTTATACTTGGCCAGGGAAAAGACGCCCTGAGGGGAAAAGAACATTGAACATGCTTTGACGATATAAAAACATAAAAACAAACTATTATTCAGATTCCTGGAGTTAGTGTATTTAAAAGGGATTAAAAATGAAACATTTTTGCCCTGTAGTTTAAGTACAGTGTATACAGGATTACTGCTGCAAAGGACAAAGGTTATCTGAATGTCGTGTTTATCAGCTTATCCAAGAGGCCGGAGCAACGTTTACTCTCGTGGCAGGTTATGGTCTGTGGGTTGATTGAGAGACAGCGGCTGCTTTCAGACTGGAATACTATGATTTAAATATACATGGGATTTGTAGGAAGTGTCCCAGTCCAAAGCACGCGAGTGTGTCAGCTAAGATCAAGGACAAAATATACAGTTTCAAGTCCATGGCAGCTGTGGCTCTACATTTAACCCTCCATCTTAGCCTACGTTCACATTACAAGCAAATGTGGCCCAATTCTGATTGTTTTGGTGTCATGTGGACACAGAAATTAGATTTTTTTCCAGTCAGATCTGGACCACTATCATATGTGGTCCTAAACACGATACATATCCAATCACTGGCCACACAACTACAGTAAGAAACGTCATAGCGAATTCACGTGATTTTCCACACAGGCATGATTTTTGGTGGTGGTCAAGATACAGATAACTCACCACACAGTGTCTGTGTGGTTTGTCAAAACTACAGAAGGTTGCTGTAGCCATATCGCTGCTGCGGTAGGCTGCCCCAGTCATCAGCCAATAGAGCCCGACTGCCAGACTCTTTCTGATGGGGACAGCTTGCCGACGTGACAGCACTGTTGTAACGCCGACAGATATTGGAATGTAACCCTGGAAATGCTGAAGTTTGGAGGAACTGTTCCTCTGTGAAACCTTCCACATTGCGGCTTCACCACTGCTGACTCCTCTCCCGGCCACACCCTCACCTCTCTCTTCACAGAACTACCAACAACAGCCGCTAATAGAGCTAGTGGACTGAAAGCCCATTTATCTGACAGCCCATTATTAGATGATTAGAATTGAGCGTTAAGCCCTGCAATGTGAACGAAGCCTCAGTAAAATGCATTTTGCTTAATAATTCCAAAATGCGTAGTTTGCTTAAGATGACTCTAAGCAGACAAAAAAACATGTTGACTGGTAAGCATAAGGAAAACCTGAGGTTTACAATACTTAATGGGAAGGGCTCCAGGCAAGTGGTCCAAAGGCTAAATCATGTTTGGCAAGTTGCCCAAACGCTCCAGTAACTGTGAAGTCTTTCAACACCATGTTGAAAGTAAACGGGCTGCATTTACACAAACTGCCTCAACTGCTTTGTACATGCTTACATGATAATCAGGAGACAACTAAACACAGCTGCAGCAGAACCAGATGGATTATTGTCTCTGAAGAGTTTCTAAGCAGTTTGTGATGTGCCTTCAAGCTGTAGGCGGCACAGAGAAACCTGCACAATAGCCTCACAAACACCCATATTTCAATAACAAGATCTAGTCATTTAAATAACAGAATAAGTAAAAAATAAGTTAAAAACACTCCTAACCCCCAAAAGCTGGCCCCAGTTTCAAAGACAAAAAGAGCAAATGCTGTGTCTATTAAGCGACTGTGATCATAGAGACTTTAAGGAAATATCATTAACTGATTTTCAAACTGTTAAATGGGTAATTACATATCCTGCTATCGATTGCATACAAGTACACAGGAAATCCAAGGATCCTTGTTAGTACGGAGTGTAGAGAGGAACAAAAAGGGCAGCAGTAGCTGAGGACAAGACAGGAAAGGTGTTCTTGGTAGTTTGGCTGGGTAAGCGAGGTAGGGTTTGTCAGAAATCAAGTGGCTTCAAAACTGGCAGGAGTGTCTATGGAGTAATATTTTACAAAGTGCGACTCTCCATCGTTTTCTCTTACTTTGTGCGTTCTTTGTCGAAGGCCCGGCCCCTTCCTCTCAGTGTCCGACAGTCTGGAGCCGGGTGTTGCTCAGTGCTCTTTCTCAGCGCTCAGCTGACTTAGCTCAGACTTTAATGTCCTCTTGAATGCTGAGCTGGGAGAGGGTCTTCTTGATGCGCAGGGCAGTCAAGCGGGCAGCTCCATTAGCATACCAACACTCCCTCATGATTTTGCCCATAACTCGCAGAGACTGGAACAGCAGGGAGGGAGAATCAAATAAGAATATGAACTTACAATACAGTATAAATCATTATGAGGATGACTATGCTTTGTGTTAGAAACCTTGTTTGAAAGACCTGTGTGTTCCCTGTGTCATTCACTTTTCTTAAAAGGGAGTTGTAAAGGATAACTCAGTTTATTGCATCACTGCTCTCATGTGAGTAGCTTCGGCCGTCATTTCCAGCATTACTCAGTTACGCCATTGCTGAGATCTGGGAAACCCAATTGGGCAAGCCACATGATGATCTGACAGTTGTACGCCTAGCCGATAATCTATATTTGTGAGTGTTATGAACTACACGTAAGCAGATTTGCAATAAAGACTCCTGAAATAAATATTATAGAATTGTTACCAACATGTGCTGGACAGTTGGACAAATAAACCTGTCAATGCTCTTTGATAAAATATTTAAAGAAGACACTGTTTCTACATTACAACAAACATACGGTATTTTTGGCATTTCTTTGCACCAGCTTCTTATCTGACAACATTTGCTCCAATACCAATAAGTCAAGTTACTGGTGGATTTATCTTGCTAGTTGTAATAAGTCAACAGTTTAGGCTAATAAACCACGAGCGAGTGTAACCGCAAAATATGGAGGACAAACAATACACACGTATCAATAAATAAATCAATGTATGAATGAATAAATAAATCCACAAAGAAGTAAATGCAGATGTTAGGACCTTCTACCACATTAACATACAGGCAAATAAATAAATAAATAAATAAATAAATGCAGTTTTACAAATATAGAAATTAATTAAAAATCTTTATTTATGTCCTGTTTAACTGTCTTTTTTAAAATGTATACATTTATCTCAACATTTAACAGTTCAACAGGTTTTTATTCATTTACTCTTTTATTGATTTCTGTATCCCTGTATTTATTTCAGCATTTATTTATTATTTTATTTATCTATCCCTGTATTTATTTCAGCATTTATCATTTTATTTATTTATTTATACCTGTATTTATTTATGCATCTATTTCAGAATTTATTTATTATATCATTTGTTTATTTTTTGTATTTATTTATTGATATTTATGTAATTTTTAATCCTCAATAGAAATATGCATCCCTCATGGCACTGGAAAACAGTGAACAGAAGAGTGTAGACAGTGTGACAAATATTTTGTTAGTAATAATTTTAACCATATTACAATCATTTTCTTTTTAGTGATGTCACAACGTTCCTAGATCTCTGTAATTATGTTGATGACTGTGCTGTTCTGATTATAGTTTATTAAATGATGAGCAAAACCTAAAAAAAATAAGACCTATGTCATAATAACCTGCAATTAACTTCTGGTGTGAGTGCAGATCTTAAACAGTGACAAATTTTTGCTTTAACTCATCATACCTCGTAGCTCTGCCACCAATTAGGAATGTTGGGTCGTAGCTTTTGGTCACACACCAACTTTCTCATCTCCTCTATGGATGGGTCAGAAGGTACCAGGTCATAGTAGGGCAGCTGGTATTCTTCATGGATACCTGATAACACAGGAAAATGTTGGGGTCAGATCAGTGCTGTGATCTCAGTTGTTAACATCCATAAAAAAATCAAACAACACAGGTTGAGTATCCAGAGTGAAAACAAAAGAGTACAACCTCCACTATTACAGCGGCGTGCGATCTCCCAGTAGACCAGCCCCAGAGCATAGATATCAGCACACTTGAATGAGTCAAAGTGTCTCATGTTGATAGTCTCATCCAGAACCTCTGGAGCCATGTACCTGAGAGATGTAACAACAATCCCAGTTTAAAATTATGTGCAGAGTTAAAGGATGTTCCAGGAAAGGCGTCAGAGATATCTGTGAGAACGGACGGTCAGCAGCTGCAGGTGTGTGTGTGTGTGTGTGTGTGTGTTGACACAGACCTTTTGGTGCCCACCCTCTGATTGGGTGCAATGTCGATGGTATCCGAGGCTGAGTCATGACGGACAGCCAAGCCCAGGTCAGCGATGGCACAGGTGCAGTTCTTCTTCACGAGGATGTTCTTGGACTTCAGGTCTCTGTGGGCGATGCCTGGCTTTCCTATCAAAACATAAATGTAAATTATAGTTACTCATAAAGTCTGAGTTCTTTTTTTTTCTGTTGCGCAAAGATACCATTGGCAGGTGTAGTTTGCTAGAAAGAAAATAGTTCCAACATGAAACTGCTCACAACAAGGTCTGTGGATTATCTTGAGTAACCAGGTAATAATTTCTGGAGTTTTTCAGATGTATTTTTTGGTGCTTTAAGCAGTATGAAAACACTGACTTCAAGAACTTAACTTTATTTATCTATCTCTATTCATTTCAGTCTCTATTTGGTTTTCTATTAACAAACTAACAGCAAATTATGGAGAATTTTACAAACTTATTTTAACCTTTTTCATGGGTAACATGTTGTCGACCAAAATTTACATACTGTAACTTAGACAGTTTCTGTTTTATGACTCAGTTCAGCTGCCTCAGAGTCTTGCAAGAGATGGCACAGATCAGCTGTCAACATGAGAGGCTTTGTGCCAGTCTGTGGGAGGGGAACATAAAGAGCAATTAATATAACCAGTCCTGTCAGTAATGAAGTGGTGCTGTCACCTTGTGTTCCCAGAATCTCCATGTGCAGATGTGCCAGGCCGCTGGCTGCGGACAGTGCTAGTTTGATCATTCCTTCAGTAGTGACAGAGTAGCGGTTCAGGTAGTCGAACAGAGAGCCGTGCTCGTGGTAGTCCGACACCAACCACAGCTGGGTCCATGTGCCGTTGTCTGGGCAGGAGACACAAACATAAAGATACAAAGAGATTAGAAATTTACCTGAGAAGTACTGCACAACAAACAAAACTCATCATTAACCCTGAGCTGTGAATTATTTATCCATTCTTCAACATGTTGTGATGTCACAGGTGTGCACCTTTGTTATCAGCAGCTATGAAGCCCAGGATGTTTTCATGGCGAAGCATGATGGTCTGATAGATTTCAGCCTCACGGAACCAGGAGCGCTCTTCTCTGGAGGAGAAGATTTTCACCGCCACATCACCGCCCCTCCAACGTCCTCGCCACACCTCCCCAAAACGCCCTTTACCAATGATCTCTTGGAGGACGATTGTTCTGGCCACAGTGCGCTGGACGAACAGAGGCAGACCTGCTCAAAAGAGATGAGAACAGCAATCAACAGTTTGCTGCTACTAATTTGATTAAGCTCAAACCAGTTCAAGCTCTAACATGGGCGCTGAGCTGCAGCTACATTATCCACTGACCAGAGCCCGAACCAGACGTGGACAGATCGTATATGAGGTCCTGCAGGGTCCTGTCTTTAGCCAGGTAGAGGTGGTCACAGGAGGGGTCCTCCACCTCTAACCTTTGCCTGTGGCTGTAGGCCCTCTGGTGGTACTGATATAGGAACACACCCATCAGCAGCAGCAGACACAGCAGGAACAGCGGCCCTGCGATCACAGCGACCAGCTCCACCAGCCCCCATGTTCCACCTGGGCCGTAGCCACCCCCGAGTCCTGACTGAGTCGTGACTGAAGAGAGACCAGTGGAAAATTAAACTGCAACATCTGGCACTCAGTACACACATAAGACAGACTTTAATCCCTGATATAAACTGCTTCGTGACCACGAGGAATGACAGTATAAAGCTTTTGGTTATGCACAGAGTCCACATTTGACTCTTGCATTAACTTCTATTGATTATTCCCAGTTATTTAAGTACGAGATGCTTAGTTCTCTACACTAAAAGGCTTTTACAGTACAATAAGTACTGAAATTGCATTAACAGCGTACATACACTGTAAAAGGTCTGCTAATTCTCTCCTTTGACCTTTCTCATATTTTTCAGTAGTGCTTTGTCTTTGTGACACTCGTGTTGAGTTTCTCAACTCCATTGTTGATTCAGACAAATAAATGATTTTCTGGCTCCTTTTCACACTGTGTTGCACAGATCTGAAAAGGATATCCACACTCAAAGAGTATGTGAGTCAGTACAACAAGCAGAGCAACTTGGGGTTAAATTATCATCAGTTTATACCAGTCTTTTAAAGTGCTGCTTCTCGGTTAAAAGCTTCATATGAACTTGTGTTTCTTGTGCATGCTAGAAATGAATGCCGATCACAATTTCCTGTCACAATTGTTCTACATTGACACTCTTCTCTCTGCAAAATATTTTTGGACACTGTACAGAACTCCATAGGAAACATGTATCTTCTCAGGAACCATGAGTCATAAAACAGTGTAGGAAACAGGAAACATGTTCCTGCCTGTAGTTTGCTCACTCACTGTATGTTAGGAGCAAATATTAGATGTATGGCACTCCAGGTAAAGACACACTTTTTTGTAATATGTGTTTGCTTCAAGTCACATGATAGATAGACATTTGTGTTCTAATCTGTCACACAAAAATTAAAAAATTTCAAGCATGGGTAGACAGTTTTATTTTGGACACACTAGGCAAAAATCTCACTTGAGCATTATGTAATTCAAGTGGACTAAGATAGAGAAAAAATTAGACTACTTCTCTTGGCTCTGTTTTCAGGCTTTAGAAAACCCAGCCTGTGATGGGAGACTTTGGACAATCACAGGTTATTTCAGAGAGAGAGAGTGTTCCTATTGGCAGTTCTATAAATGCAGATGTACGTGCATGTCTCTTCGGTGAAAGCCTGATTCAATGGTGGAGAATTCTACAAAGAATGTTGCTATTCCAGCATTAGCAACAACTGCCTGCACTGCTAGGTAACTAACAAAGGAAGACAGAGTCTGATAATAGAGTCTGACAAAAAACAAACAGAAGACGTGTCAATGCTGGTGAAGCACTTCAGAGATGGAGAGAAAATGCTGCAAGGAGTTTAGCCTTTTGCTAACCAGAGCCAAAAGCTAACAGCTGCGGCTTCATGTTCACGTTTATGTAGCTAATGTTAGTGAGACCCTCGAATCACAGTGAGTCCTCCGCCTCAAACCCTTCCACTACAGATCACTTTGCAGGGAGGAGAGCAAGCACCAGCTCCGAATGACCCACAGTCAGCGACCGCAGCATCACAAATCCAGCAAATGGAAACCACAGCTCTGGGAGACCAGACAGCCCAGACTCCAAGACGCCAGATTAGCAAACTTTCTGTTGCTGCTGTTACAAAGGTTTGACCTGGCACTGCTGTTGGCCACCAGCACGCTGCAATGCACTGGCCAAATGTGAGCTGCTAGAGCCACCAACCAAAGGTCTGCTCCCTGAGATGCTGCCCACTCTCCTTCCAGTGAAGCATGGAGGCAGAGAGTGAGGCGGAGGGACCGTGGAGTGGCTGGCTAGCTAATCCTTGTCTAATTTGTGGGTGAGGAGGGGCTGAGGAAATGAAGTGTGGAACTCTACAATGAAAAAAGATTAAAAGCATCAATGTATGGCAAACACTTGGTTAATGTATGAAGCGTGTGCATATGCCCAGGGTCGTTTGGTGGGAGGGGCTTAGGACAGAGAGGGGAGAACTGTGGGAGGAGGTTGTACTTTTAAATTCTTATGTTTATTGGCCTTTTCCAAATTTCTGCATATCCCAGGTTTAAGGTCAGAGCATTGGTGATCATGATGTATAAGCCGTGTGCAACTTCAGAGCTCTTACCTGAAGGTACTTTGAGGTCAATGCTGTTGCAGTAGTCCGTGTAGCAGCAGTGGATGTTCAGCAAGCCCTCTGCACCGAGGCAGAAGAACGGTTGTCCGGGGGGCACAAGATTGTCTCGTGTGATGCATCTACGGACGTGCTGCTCTTGGCCGTCAATGAGGGAAGTGGAGGCCATGCACGCTCCATCCGTCTCACACTGGAAGCCAGTCTTCTCACACTGGACAGTGGTGCAGTTACACCGCAAAGCTGCAGGGACAGAGGGGGCAGAAGGAAGGAACACAGCGTGAGACATAACAGTTTGCATGATTAAAAGTACTAGACTTTGTCTGCAAGCACCGCTAATGAATACTGTGTGTGTGTGTGTGTGTGTGTGTGTGTGTGTGTCTACAGGCTGTGAATTTATTGTTACATAACGGGCAAATGTGGGAGCAAAGTACTTTATTTTCTTCTAAACTGTGCAGGAACGTACAGTACACATCATGCGCAGTAGAGGGCAATAGCAGCCATAAGTAACAGTATGCATTACATTATAAGCTCTGCACTTACAAACAATATGCAACAGTGGATGAAGCCCAAAAACAGAAAGGACACTTCCTAGTACCACTCTGACTGTGATGACATTCTGTTATGGTTTCTGCAGCAAGTGGCATCTCACTTTTAGATAATGGTGATTCAAGTTAGTTTGGTGAGTGTAAGATCCACCTGAGGAAGCCACCTGGCAAGGGTAGAGTAATATTTCACAGCGACACTGCCTAAATATTTCAAGTACTAAAGGAACATTTTCAGATGAGTGATGTGTTGCAAAGATGAACTGGAGAGGTAAGGACAGAGAGACGGAGGATGGTACTGGCGAGGTCAGGAAGTAGAAGAAGTGTTCGAGGTAGGGTGTGGTGTGTGTAGGATGGCGGGGGCTTTGGGAGGATGGGTGGAGAGTTTATGTGAGGGCATGTAGGAGTAGAGATTAAATGACCGGCTTTGACAAACAACAGACTGAGACTTCCTCTTGAAACTCGGTAATAATATTAAGACACAGACATGATGGGACATTCCAGTCATTCTGAAAAAGCCCCCAGTGGATTCTCAGCAGAAAATGACCTCGCCAGAGAGCATGTCTGTGCTGGATGTGCTGGTTAGAAAACACACACATATGAACCTGAACTTCAGAGTTATTACGTCAAACGGGGGAAATGTAGAGTTAATATGTTACAACATCTCTGTGGTGCTGACTCATACAATGCCAACACCTACTTGGCAGATGCTGGTGGTCATACAAGAAACAAAACAACCTATCTTTCAAAAAAATAAGGAAGATAGATGCTGACTAAACATGAAATGAGACTGACGTTTCAGATTTTCCATGGCTATTATTGTCATAACTATAATTAACATCGGGCTGATGTTTTAAAAGAGTCCTCAGAGAACAAAAAATAATCAGCATTAGGAACAGAAATCCTTAAAGTATAGTTAAATATAGCCAAAATACTGCAAGACACTGCAGTTCATTTGTGTGTTTACCTCTGTTTACACAACGATTACATTAATATCACCACTGGAATCAGATGCTTGAGCACTGGGTGATCTTTCTGTTTTCGACCAGAACACAACAGGCTTGAGATGCCATATTTCATGACATTTTACATCCCGAGCAACAACTTAATGTCCCGTACTTCTGAAGAACAATAAAGGGAACAGAACTGACATACATATCTACACTGTGTGGGGATGCAAAGCAAAGTTATACTCCTTAACACCATGGCAAAACATAAACAAGCTCAGGAAGGGGCTTTTCCAGTTTATATTTTACCAGATTTTTTTTTTATTTCATCTCTTTTTCCTTTTCAACTTATTCCCCCTGGCCATCTACTTACTTACCCATTACTGTGTTTGTTTTCATTGGTTATCATTGTCCTTTTTATATATTTTTATTATAACCTTTTTTCTGTAATGTGTGGCGCTGTTGTTGTGCAAAGGTTGGGCTGGATGGGGGAAAGAAAATATGAAAAAAGGGTGACCTGTAAACCAGCAACTTGTGTATTGTTTGTTAATAGTTTATAGTCTGTTTCTCTGTCCTAGAAGGTCTGTTTCTGTTGATCATCTAATCTGATCAATTAGTCAGCTGGTAGAAATTTAACCAGCAAGTATTTTGATAATCAACTAATCATTTAAATCAATCTTGAAGCAAAAACACTAAAGATTATCTGGTGCCACCTTCTCAAACTCTTCATTGAAAACTGAATTTCTTTGGATTTTTAAATTCTTGGCCAAACAAAAAGCAATTTCAGTGGCAATGTTCACTAATTTCTGACAATTTATGGAACTAAAGTGATTAATTAAGATTGATTAAGAAGGCAATCAGCACTTTAACTGGCAATGAACTTAACTGTTAGGTGCAGCCCTAGTTTTTTGTGGCAATGTAATAAACTGTTTTTAGGAAGGAAACATGGATGACAAATAAGAATATTATACATATCACCCACTCCTACTCTGCCCCATAACATAACAAGCTACATATATTATTAACCTGCTAATGTATACTTTCTAGTCTCTCATACACAGAAGTAAAGTGGATCATGCTAACACAAACAATAATACAGATGACACTATAGAAGACTCTGAGTGAACACACCAGACTCACCAGGCTCCAAATCATGATAAACTTTGTACTAATCTACTATCACACACAGGTGCATTTGTTCTAATACACCATGTTGTACATCTGTGTATTATATATGTTTACAGCAACACTGCAACATAAGTTTAATCCCCACATCTGTGCCTGGGGCTGCAGATATGAGATTACTAATGCCTGTAATATGAGCACATCCATAATAATTACATTAACATGTGAGCACTCTGAAATCCTCACACACACACACACACACCCTCATGGCATCATTATCTAACATGTCAAGTGTCTCTGGATAACATTACTGTGATGCAAAAGGATAAACAGCAGACAAAGACATAAGGGAAAGGTCGCACACAGCGGTAACAACCATATATTTAGCTGTACAAGTTAAATAACCACTGCTGCATAAGGCTGAGAGCAAAGCAACACTCTGTGTGTTTACAGCCTAATAATTGACTGAGCTGACAGCCCATGCTACCTCACACACCTTCTAACTGCTGTTTCAGACTAGCCTAACTGGCTCGACAACGACAGAAACACGGTGAGATGTCGTGTGTTGTCACATTTACACGAAAGATATCTAAATAACACGCAGGTTTGTACAAATTAAGGCTGACCTGGTTTCAAGTCTATGTGTCAATTCAGTTTGTCGTCCCGGGGCTAGGCTAGCTAACCTAGCTAACGTTAGCTAGCAGCTAACTCCACAGTCGTTCGCCTTCATGATGGCAGCAGCACCACAGCAGCGGCTTGTGAACAAAACAAACTATAAGTCACTCACCCTCGCAGGTTCTGTACAGGACCGCCTGAACAACCACGACGGCTAACGAGATCTGTAGGTTAGCCATGATCAATGAATTCCCGGCTCATCGCATTAAGACATTTAGTTAGCTAACGTTAGATGTGGCGAGGCGTGATGATGACAGCTAACCAGGCTGTCAGTGCACAGTGAACAGTTGACTAACATGTTCCACCAGCAGGCTGCAGCACACACACAGACTGGGGATTATTACAGAGGTGAGTTAGTAAGTATCTATCTATCTATCTATCTATCTATCTATCTATGTTAAAGGTCACCCCCATTAGGATGTACTGTAATCCTTGATATTACAGACAGGGTGCTATAAGAGATAGATATGCAGCACATTACAGACTAATTCATATATAACAGGTCACAAAGGTCACTCCCAAACAGCCTTTTGTCAGCAGCAGGCTGTGCTTGTCATTAGGCTCACATTGCTGTAAGATCATCCCCAAATTTATTAGAGTTCTGGAGGAAAAGCTACTTTGGCTAATATGTCCTTTTCAGTATTTTCTTACAGAACATATCTGTCTTTTCACCTTTAGCCTTCATATGCACATGTAACTGAGTTTAAGCCTAGAGCAGGGGTGTCAGATATACAGCGTGGGGCCCAGAACTGGCCCACCAAAGGGTCCAAGCCAGTCCACTAGATGACTTTGCACACCTATTGACGCACTTGTGAAGGCTAAGAGGTGCCAGGTGTCAGGAGCTATTTAAACAGCTATTTAAACAGTGAGTTTAAATGCTTCTGAGGCTTTTCCACCCTGACCAGAATACATTTCTCTGAGATAACAATTAACACATACTTTGGTCATATTTAAAGATATGGAACAGTGTGCAAAATATTGTTAACCGGCAGCATCGGTACAAAAGAATCTGTGTCAGACTTCTATCTTAAAACAATATGAGAGGAACCCTGTTGCTAAGGCACTGACAAAACTTCAGATTGTAAATGGGTTGTAAGGCAGGGGATGACTTCACCTACTTCTTCTATAGCTTCTACTTCAGTGGAAAATTATGAAAAAAAGCACATGTAATGAAAGTGAGAAGTAAACTGACTGAATGTGGGAAAAACTGATACATACTGTTGAATTTGCAAATTTTTTTTTAGGATATTGCAGGCTGTTCATTGTTTTTTTTGTAAATGGATGAACATTTTCAGAATGTGCTTCTTTACACTGAAAAAGTGAAAAAATAAAATAGAAGGGGTTGTTGTTATTTGTAAATTACTATGCAATAGTTTTACTGGTCCAGCCCGTGGGCTGTGTGTGGTTCATGAACTACAATGAGTTTGACAACCCTGATCTAGAAAGTGCTTAAACATATTTTATTTTAACACTGACAGTGCCACTTTGGGACTCTCACCCAAAGACTGATGTACTTCTCCCACCACAAGAGGCTACCCTTTAAACCCCAGGTAAGCTCCACAGTTAATACAGAGGCACATCTACAAATAAAGAATGTAATTTTTAATTTGTTGAGTACAAATAATCTTTATTTGTACATGTGCCACTGTATTAACTGTGGAGCTTACCTGTGGTTTAACCCTTTAAGACTTGATTTTTTTATTTTTATTTTTTTTAAAACAAGGAAAGAAGGCAATAAGAAATTTATGAAATGGCCCAGATATTACCAAGATATGAAGAATCTTTAAGAAGTAACTTTAGTAATTAAGAAATCACCCAAAAATAAAACAAAAAGAAAAGTAAAAAAAGAAAAACAAACAAGAAAATTAACTTAAAATAAGCAAAAAACAAAAAGTTTAAAAAAGAAAAACAAGAAAATTACCTGAAATAAGCAAAAAAAGAAAAGTAAAAAGCCAAAAACAGACATCCAGATTTCAAAAGGGTTAAAGGGGAACCTCTTGTAGAGTGGTGGAGAAGTGCTTTTGTTACTTACTAGTCTTTGGGTGAGAGTCCCAAGGTGGTGCTGTCTGTGTTTGCTTTAAAATTAAATCTATTTAAGCACTCTCTAGACTCAAACTCAGTTATACATGTTTATACTTTATGACAGGGGATTGTTGTCCTCAGTTATGGTGTTTGGTTAGCTGCCCTCAGCCTTTGGGAGGATAGGGAGGAACATCAGCATTCATTTGGAGAAGTCCAAAGCTCATTTTCCTTTCAGCTCTGGTTTGTCCTCCACAACCCCCTGAGAAAAATATCTGTCTCTTTACCTGCTGAATGCAACACTGTGTTCACAAGCTTGTGTCCGCCTGCTGTTTGGTGCTGAGCAGATGTTGTACAGTTGCTTTATCAGAGCTTTTCTGCTGAAACGGTTTCCTGCTGTGACTGATAACAAGGTTGATAAGAGGAAAACCAAGACAATGAGCTAAAATAGATTTGAAAATTCTATCGAGCTGATGATACTGCAGACTTTGGTGGTGACTATTTTTGTTAGTCTCTACAAGCAGCACCTTTCACATTACACACACAGGCTGTAAAAATAATGGGCTTAGCCACCGTGACCTCAGCTCTCATTTTGAAGCCTTGGATTTGGCACATTGGCCATTGCCATCTTGGTTTTGTGGAGCCAGAAGTGACCATATTAGTGCTAGAGACTGGTGTTGTGGAGGAGCGAGGGGTGGATCTGATTGAGAAGCCAAGGACACTATCGGCAAATAGTCTGTCACTCAAAGCGGTCCACCCCTTATTAAACCTAACTCCAAGCCTTAATATAATGCAAACGGGTGAGAAAAAAAGATTAGTCCCCTGTACAGTTGTCATTAAGGGGGAACTATGGATCAACCTCAAGTGGCCGTTTAAAGAAGTGCAGTTTTTGGCGCTTTCATTTTGGCTCAATTTTTCAGCCCCATAGGTTGCACACAGTCATTTGATCCACTGTCAGTCTAGACTATATTGACTACTAGTGCTACTTTAAACACCAACAAATGAATGAATTGACTGAATTGAAACTTTCACTGTTCTATATTTATTTGTAATTTCTCATAGAGTTAATAAAAGCAGGAGAGATGTGAAGATGTCATTGGCAATGTCAGAGAGTGGCATTAAAACTGGAGGATAAAACCTTCATGATACATGTTTGCTACACACTGTACAGTATTTACAAGTGATTTTTGAATAGTTATTTACAAAAATACATAAAACTAGAGACCTTTATTCAATGGGATCACACCAGCTGGGACGCCGATACACGACTTAAAATGAGTGTGGGCCTGGAGCGTGAAGTGGGAGGACCATTCTCTCCAGGACCACATTTTGTCATGATGAAACAAACAAAGCCTCAGGGTAAAGACAATACCAGCTCTGCTGTCATGGCTGGTAACAATATTACATAACAATACAAATGAGTTATGACAAAGCTACGTGATTCTATATTTACATCTTACATATAGGAGGAGGATACACAGGTATAGGCTACTATATGAATGATGAGGTAGATACCATAGAGTGTAACACCTGTCAAACTGAATCAGTAAACAGGGGTTGTCGTAATTATTAAAAAAGCCCATTTAGTCTTTTTGATACTTTACATTTACACATAACCATGAAAAAATAAACTTTTTTTCCTATCCTAACTCAAAAAAATACGTAACATTTGTCTCAACTTTTAGACAATACAGGCTAAAAGGTTCAAACTCCTCTTGAAGAGTCTCTGCGGTGCTCGTTTGAGGTCCTCCATCATCCAGGTTTAGGAAGAAAATATCTCCTCTGTTACCTATTTCCCTTTAGGTTATAGGTTCTGTATTTGTTCAATGTGCCTGAGATGTTTGGTTTGAACACTTTAAACCCTGTGGTGAACACAGAACACATATTGTTCTCGTACTGCATCACAGCCCTGTTTTGGGCAACTCTTATTTTTTGGCCTTCTTGCTGTCTTTTTCTTTATTTTTCTCCTTTTTTTCTTTCTCCTTTTTTTCTTTCTCAGCCTTTTCTTTCTCAGCCTTCTTCTTCTCATCCTTGATCTCCTTGTACCTCCACTTGGGCGGTTCCAGGAAGCCCTTGTCCCTCCTCTTCTTCTTCTTTTCTTTCTTTGGTGTTGCCTCTGAAGGCCTGCTGATGTCAATCTTGGGGATGCAGCCAGATGGGAATATGCTGTTCCTTCTTGCCATACTACGGGGAATAAATGCAGTGGCAACTTTGGTGGAGGCCAGTGAGAGGATGCTGCCTCGCCGCTCCGTCTCGGCACAGCACGTTGCAGAGATGGACTCTGCTGAGTGGATTGTGGGTATGATGCGTGATACTGAGCCGTTGCTGTGGCACACTGAGCTCTCTTCTAATTCCTTATCTGTGTGTTTCTTCACCAGCTCTGGCACAGCCATGCGCCTCTTCCCCACCTCAGGAGGGCTGGTAGGGCAGAGGGGACGGCATCCAGTTGAAATTAGTGGACTGTGGACGCTGGTGGTAATGCGCACCATATGGTCCAAGACCCCGTTGTCCTGGGGGTCACGAGGAAATCTGAATCCAAATGTGTTTTTGAGCCGCTGGGAGATTTTTTCAGTAGCACTTTTCTCACCTGTGGCCTTAGCTACTCTCTCCTTAAGCTCAGGCCACTCAGGGACATAACTCTCACAGAACTGCTCAGCTTTTGGCCGCACATTGAGGCGGCGGAGACGATGCAGGGTCTCATAGCGACCTGTTTTCAGTGCCCAGTCCCGAGCACATTTTCCTTTGGTGGAGTCTACTGCATGGATGTCGGCACCTGGACATAAAGGTGGCAGAGCAAAGGAATTAAGAGAGAAAGGTTCATTTAAAAATTGAAAATTCATTCATCTTCTCTTTTTAGTGTAAATCAGATCTGCAGAGAGCTAATAGGCATTTTCCTTGGCTGACATTACGACTTGTCAAAGCAAGAAAAGCACAGGTGTCATTAATCACATTAACAATAGTTCTGTTCCAGGTTCCAGGTAAATGTCCCAGTATGCCTACCAGTGAGCCAGCATGTACAGACCCAGGACCCTCAAAGTGAAACCCTTTAATTGAGTGCAGCCGTTATGAAATGATTCTGTACACCTGTGTGTTTTCAGCTATAACATGCAGTGGCATCCCCAACAGGGGTATTTTCGGGCCCTCTGGTGGCAGAAAATAATTGGAGGTCAATATTACTGTCTTTAAGAGGCTGTGGTGTACTAATATTTTTAAGCTAGCATCAAAGTAGTGGCATCTTGTAAAACTAGACCACCTAATGCATCCATTGGTATCGACTATGTCAGCATAGCTTGTCCAGAAGGGGGCTAAATAATGCGCTGATGTTATACTGAATTTGGGCAATACCAGGACCCTGAGACTGAAGCTGCTAAATTAAACTCAACCATCATTACTTTTATGATTTACACCTGTGCAGTTAAGGCTTACAATAAACCACTTTTATAACATTGCCAACATAATATATGTCATACCACCTTAAATGTACTGATATTGCAACTTCCAATAAAATATAGTGTCTAAATTTCATAAAATCAAACTGGAAAGAGCAACAACAATCTGTGACATCTAATCAGAAGTTAGACCCTAGTCCAAACCAGAGGTCCAGCTGGACTGGGCTATCATACTGTGAACATGTGTTGCTGTAATAACAGTAGTAATAACACTGTAATATCAGCAACAAACATAGAAAAAGTTAGCAATCCAGATATTGTTATTAAGGTAAATGTTGCAGTTTATTATGATACAGATCATATCATCTAGCCCTGGCTGCATTGCAGAGCTTCAATACTTAATCAGTTTGTTGATTGAAAGCAACTACTCTAATAATCAATTAATTGTTTGTCTTTTTTTTTTTTTTAAGCAAAAATGCCAACCATTCCCTGGTTTCATCTTATCAAATATGGCATACTGATGTTTTTCTTTCCCATATGTGACAGTAAATTAAATAGCTTAAGATTTTTCATTGTTACTTGACAATACAAGCAAATTGAAGGCATTACCGCAAGCTCTGAGAAATTGTAAACAGCATTTTTCTTGTATTTTTTATCATTTCACAGACTAAAAGAGTATGAATTAACAAAAAATAAAAAATAAACAGCAGATTCATCAATGAAGAAAACAGTCATTATTTGCCGCCCTCCTGCAATGTCAAACAATAAATTATGACTAGAGATTTTAGGAAACGTGTACAGTCCACAAATAGCTCTGCAAGTGGCTAATCTACAACCAGCCTGCAAGAGTAGTAAGTCAGAGGTTATTGGCTGGTGTGCTAAGATGTGCTAATGTCCTCAGAGTGATCCCTTAAACCGGTCTGGCGTCACAGGCACACTCACTCGTGGACAGAGTTAGCTGGCTTCAAATAAGGACAGATAAACCGTGGGCTCAGCTATTCTCTCCACCAGCCAGTGCTGTAACTGTTCATTTAGAGCTGTAAGAGTCCCGGTTAATGAGCTAATGTCAGGGTTTGAAAAAAGCCAGACAACATCATAGTCAAGCAGCTCCTGTATGAGTGCAATGTTATGAAAAGTCAGTGTTTTTTTACTGGTGGAAAAAGAGACCAAGAAGAATAGGGTTTGTGGAAGTCAGGTTTTTGAATGTCTGGAGTCCTGGTGAAAAAACTGTACTATAAGCCATCTGAATATTATTTTATATGTACCTGTACGTATATAGACTTGTGTGCATTTTGTTACATGGGTCTGTAATTTAGAAATCTTTGACTATGCAATAGTATTGCACAATTAATCCAAATATTGTCAAAATTACAATATGGCCAAGTATAATTGCAGGAGCTGCAGTTTTATTTATTTATTTTTTTATAAAGATATACATTTGTCACAATATGCTCCATTTATCATCTAAATTTATCATATAAATGAAGCATTGTGGTGCCACAGAGATGCCCCGATCCACAAATCATATTCCAGATGTCAGGGAACATGCTTGTTTGGTACAAACCCCAGCAAAATCAAATCATCATCCTTTTTTTCCACTTAAAATGAAAGGCAAAAATTGCCATTCCCGCTAAAATCGGAACTGATAATCACAATATCTGTCAAAGTAATCACAAAATGATTTTGATTTATTTTTTTGATCATTATGTTTGCATATTGTGCCGTCCCTATATGGAATATAGAATGACATGCTTAGGTCTAATTTTTTTAATCAAATAAAATGCAATATATTGATATGATGCAAGTTCTATATAATTTCCCAGAGAGTTTGCATCAGTATATGCAATGAATTAATCAAAATGAGTGACAAACAAAAATTGTTTCCCAAGACACGTAAAAATAAATGGGAAATCAAGCAAACACACTGGAAGGGCACTCAGAACAAGCAGACCTCCATTAAGGCCATATGCCTTATTTTGCAGTGTTAACAAAAGTAAAAAAGAATTTGTGAATCCGCCCTGTTGTTTAGATCTGCTCCAGAATTGAATGGGTTCATTTTTGGGCCCATGCTACACCCTTCACCCAAGTTTCATTAAAATCAGGACAGAAGTTTTTTTTTTTGCAATTCTGCAGACACACAAACAAACTGAACCAAAAACACAACCTCCTTGGTGGAGGTAACAGTTAAAATCATCTGTAAATTTAGTGCTACAAAGTTAGCTGTGTCCCCACTCTTACGTACCAGCCATAACAAGGGCAGCCACGACGTCATTGCGGCCGGTCATAGCAGCTTTGATGAGCGCTGTGAATCCTCGACAATCCCTTATTTCAGTGTCTATCCCAGGATAGTAGTTTAGGAGATACATGACTGTGTTGATATGACCTGTAGAGAAAAACACAGAGTACAGAGATCAGATCAGCACTTTGTCAGCTGGTTTGGGCTGCTTGCAAATTAAAGTGTTAAAGTTTTTAGTCTATGTCAATGCAACTGTCTAATTACATCATTATTGTGTTTACTTTGCTGGTTTATCCTCTGAACTTTGCTTTTTTATGTTTGTAGGTATGACTTGCCTGCTTGGGAAGCAATCATCAGAGCAGTGTTGCCTTCGTTGTCCTGGTGGTTTATGTCTATAAAGGGACAGTGGTGAAGCCCCTGCACAATTTCCACGAATCCTTTGCAGCAGGCCACCATCAAGCCGTTCTGTTGGTGAGGACCAGTGACAGTGGGAGTGTTTTAGACATTATGAGCTATGATTTAAAGGTTCTGAATCATCACCATTATGAATGAGACTCTCACCCAGCCATTGATGTCCAGCTCTCCAACCTCCTCTTTTGTGACCCCTCTGTCCAGAACTTTCCGCAGAGCAACGGTGTCATTACGGACACATGCTCGATACAGTGTTGCTGCTGCACACCCGTCTGTTATCTCTGGTGTGTAATCTGGAAGCACGGAGTCATCGGAGAGGATGCTGTCTGAATCGGACCCGCTCTCCGCCAGAGACACATCGTCCTCATCGGGGCCTGAGCCCAGGTGGGGGTCCTTTGCTGCGGTGGCCATCTTCCAACAGCAGAGCAGGTGAGACGGTGCTGTATTCTTTGGTTACATCTACAAGAAAATGAAAAATAGAAACTAGTTGGCAGAAACCACTGGATGTTGTCTATAGCAACAAAGGTGCAATCAAGTGCACTCTAGAGATGAAAACTAAGCGAAGGATGAATTTATCCTCCCTGAAAAGCTCCTGTAATTACACATACGTTAAAAAGTTGTTGGATAATCACAACACGCAGTATATAAAAGGCTTCAGATCTGCCACAGTGAAAGATCGAAAGTTTGCTTACTGTCAAATTGACAAGGTAAAAACATGATTCTGTCAGTCAGGGATTATGAGTGTGTTATCTGTGTGTCATGGAGTGGGTGTGGTTGCATGAGCTCAGTGTGCCTTTACTGTTGAGTAACTGGATCAGCATCTGAAAGCCGTGCTGAACATACAGGAGGGCTAAAAGAGGAACAGCCCACCTCAGAATAACCTCAGTCACATGTGGCCCCAGTCAACCCAAGGTTTGGCTCTACTGCTGCTTTCTGAAGCCAACATATCTGAAACTGATGACTACTACAATTTAATTAGTATGTAATTACATGAAAATGTTTACACTTATACTCAAGTGTTACTGACACTGTGAAATTAAAGCAACACAATAGTGATTTGGTAATATTCAAAACGTCTATAGTGGATGAATGATGGTGGTTTTCCAGATATTTTCATAAGGCACACATCATTGTTTTAGTATCGTACAAAAAAAAAAAATCACTTCTTATTGCGAAAAGTGTCTGAGAATTTTGAATTCAGACATGTCCAATGTTACATGCCACAGACAAGTTCATGAATCCAAAGTAAAGAAGTGAAAATTCAGATGCAGAAGTTCAGTATCCCTCATCATGCACTACCACTTTGATCAAGCCAACTTATACATGAACATAAAGAATGAAACACTCACCACAAAGGGTAATCAATCAGCTGCAAATGTAAATGTATCCACGTGTGTCGGCCTGTGCATGTCACACCTCTGTGACTTCTTGCTGGACGACTTCTGACTTCCTCAAACACTGCGTTTCCAGAGCAGCGGAGAGGTCACAGTTTCCTCCCGGGGCCAGTAAATAGCGGCACGTTGCCCATTTCCATCCCACATATCGTCGTGATGACATAAAACTGAGAGGAGGAGTCTTTGCGGAGTCTTGACTGCGATGCTGTATGTTCAGATTCTGTGCTTAGCTCATCCCACTTACAACAGCTTTATGGAGGGGATTACGTACTGCTCTGGCCATTTTCATCTTTAACCACAACCCCAGTGTTGTCCATACTACCTGGAACTAAACAAGTTCTATAATTGGCTAAATTAAAGAGAGTTTCTCTAGAATCAGACATGGTTTATTGCCAAGTAGGATGGACACATACAGGGAATTTAACGTAAAGTAAGAACATTTACAACAGAAGATGAAAAAATATATAAGAATACATAGAATTAATGTTGTTAAGTGTCTGTTTTGGAAGTCTAAAGATGTGCAGGAATGTGCAAATCATTGTTATTATACGTCATGTCCAATTTTTCCACTCATAATGTCTTTATTTTGCTTTTTTCTTTCTTTCTTTTGTGAAAATAAGTAGATTCCCCATGTTTTTAACTCTCTGACAAAATATCACAGAGACATTTGAACCACAATAAAATGGCACAAATCAAAATTAGAAACTTAAAAAACAAATTAGAAGAGAAACAGAGCAACATGTAAGAAAACTCGGAGTGTAAATAACAGCTACACGTCAACTTATGCAAATTTAGTGTCTTATTAAAACACAGAAACTGCCAGCAGGATTTGTGATCCGTCCACAAATAAGCAATTAATCCAATTGTAGATGTATAAAATGTTAACTGTAAGCTGCTTAAGAGGGAGGAATCTAATTCATTGTAAATACTGACTTGCAGACGATCAAATCCCATCAGTGGTGACTGACCTGCTCTGAACAGATGGGACAGATTCCAGACTCAACAGGTTAAAACAGCAACATGCGAAAGAGTAGCTTTTGTTGAGGCTGAGTGATGATATTGCTCAGATGAACCACAGGATGGGGATCTCTCACACAGTCCACACACTCTAATCTCAGTCTTGAAACTGATGATACATGTGTCTACAAACTGCGTTAACATGATTTAAATGTATCTGCATTCTATTAAACGAGGTCTCTAAGGATTTAAATATATTTCTTGCTCCACTGCAGGACTTACAGTGCAGTCATGGTTGAGTGTAGAATAAAAGTGAATGAAACAGGACTGACAAAAATAAAACTAGGGAATCATATAGGCGGCATTATCTGGTCTTGAATGACAATAAAAGAGCACTTAAAGTTTTTCTAAAGCTATTCTGAGTTGGTTAAAACTCCTACTTTGGGAAAAGTCACAGACTGAAATTAGCCTGTGGGAAGTGTGGGACGTGGCTGGACTTGTCCGCACAGATTGACCCCTCTCTTGTCCAGAGGAGCCTGGGGACAGCTCCCACTGCAACTGACCAGCTGTACTCATCTGCCTGGAGGAGAAAAAGACCTGGTGCGAAGCTTAAACTGTCTACTTTTGACCTTCTGCTGGATGTCAGGCAGGACAACAGACTTCTTTTTCTGAAGCCTTTAAACCTTTGTTTCCTTTGATTGAGTAAAACTCAAAGGATCAGCTATAGATGCGTGGATAAGTTGAGAAGAATGAGACTGAATTTAAAGACATTAAGTTGAAGAAAAAGGACGCTACGTTAAGACAAACAGAGGAGCCAGGGATGCAAAATGAAGACTCTGGCAAAAGTGCAGGGGAGGACTGAACAACTTCTGAGATACAGGATTAATGAAGTGAGTGTTTGTTGTTCAAATGAGGAGATGGAAATAACAAACTTTGATGCTAAAAACTTGTATAACTCAACTTGGGGCTACTCTTAGTAACTTAGTTACATTTTACATAATGCTGACATTGTGTAAATGTAATGGAGTTATCATTAATGACACAAAACAAGAAGACCACACCTGAAAGTAAGAATATTCTGTCATGCTTGAACTTCTGTAAATGTGCTAATTTGTGTCAGATTATCTGAACCTCGCTTCAGTCAAATCGTTGCTTTTATCCAGTTTACTAAATTACATATTTTTTAAAAATACAGTACTAACACAATTCTTCTAGTTTTTATAATTATTAATTTTTGTCTAGTCATTGTATATTGCTGCTTTGTTTGATTTAATCATCTATAGACGCATTGCTACTTGTTTTTCAGCAGTGTTAGCAATCCTTGAGTACTTTGAAAGGCACATAAGTTAAAGGCATTATATTATTACTATTAGTCTTATAAACAGGGATGATGGTAAGTTGAACTTAGTTTAATTATCATTGGCCATGTGTTAAGAAAGCATAGCATGCTGACAGTTTGCTGCTGTTTATGTAGCAGTACTTTCTAATTTTGAAAACGCACAAACAACGAGGTGCATATCAGTGTGAGTCCATCAAAACATCTTACTTAGACTCATTTTCTGTGGACTTAACTAGAAAAAAATCAAGCCCTGGTTTGTTTTTTAGTGTTTTATAGATTAGGAGCAACTTTTAAGATCAAATCAACCTGATTTATTCTTCAGCATCAGACTTCTTTGGCCGAGGATTTGATGTTGTGCTGTACGCTCCAGGTCAGTTTAGTCCTCTCAGGGAAATTCCTAAGATAAGATAAGAAACCACTTAAGCTGAGGCAGAGATGGAGGGCTGGACAGAGGTGAAATAAAGTGGAAAAATGGTATAATTAGCTCAGTCACTTTCCGTCCTACTAGGTTCGCCCAGGGGCGTAAATATAGACAGCGCAGGCAGTGCGGTTGCACTGGGCCCGTGGGGTGAAGGGGCCTTGCAAATGATTCAGATTGCCACCTTGGAACTACACCTGTGTTTATAAAAAAAATAAATCACATTAACTTAAAAATGGTGCCATTTGAGAGCTATATGCCCTATGTCTTTTCTTTTGGGTAAATAGTCAGTAGCAATCTGTAACAAAATTAAAGGCTTATTCTACATACACTATAAAAATTTGGAAATATATATATATATATATTCGTCTTTTCTTTGATATTTTTGTCATATACAGGCATGCAATAATGAATGTTGGGTAACATGTATGTTGCTGTGCGGTCCAATATAGTGTGCCAGAAAAAGATTACGTATGTCCCAATACATAGTATGTCAGATGCGATGCAGTATGCCAAAAATACCAGGATCTTCTACTTCATCAGATCGGATTTTGCAGTATGCAAGCCAGCATGCTTTTCTGCCTATTCTGACCCACAATCCTCTGTGCAGTGGACAATACGTCACATCGACTGAGCCGCAAACAATTGACAACTGATTGACAGCTGTCAGAAGTCCAAATGATGGATGACAGCACATTCAAGTAACTGATGAGCAGTCAAATAGTAATAATAGGAATATTCTTTTTTTTAAGTGAACAAAATAATCTTAAATATCACCAACAACAACAGGACTTAACTATGAAAAATAACAATGACAGAGAAATGCAGATGTAATTTCATGGTAGTAAATGTAATATATTAGAATCTACAATCTGTGTAATTAGAACTTTAAAGTTAATTGATATACATTGCAAGGTAACAACAGCAGAGTTCTCCGGGTTGATCTCTGTCTCTGGCGAACTTGCTAAATGGCGTTTGTTTTATTCCCAAGATAGCGGTTATAAAAGCAAGAGGGTCAAATTTTAGGACGTAATGTTAAGAGAAAGAAGTAAGTGTGTGGATACTGCATGCAGCAGTACATACTTTTTAAGGGCAGCTGCACTACCTACTAAAATTAAAAAGAAAAAGTATGCGATTCAGAGCGCACCCTTGATGTTGCCTAATGTCAAGTCTGTATTTGATCATGTGACATGACGATACAATACAGTAGCTACTTTAGGCACAAGCTGCGCACATCTGCAACTCCAGTGAGCAGTCGTGCCCTTTAAACAGAAAAGTGGCAATAAAAAAAAGACAAGAGAGATGAATAGGAGGAAAAAGTGGCAATGCTCCCTAAAACAGATTCCTCTGGCATTTTTATAAACAGTTGCCAGTGGTGTGTGTGTGTGTGTGTGTGTGTGTGTGTGTGTGCCTTATAGCATGCTCTAGGGCCCGCTATAACTATCTCACGCCACTGAATCCAGCCTGCCCCTACAATAAATCTGCCACACACATATATTCAGATTTAATTACAGCTACAAATAAATGCTTCTGATAAAGAGGACAATGTGTTTTTATTTAACTTGTTTAACTGTTTAATCTTTCTTTTGTGTAAGGGTTCAGACAGCAGCCAGGAGAGACTGTTGCCAGATGAAAACAATCAGGACATCCAGACGCAGTTCAGGTGGGCCAGGAGGTTCAGTGTGGCTGCACGATGCAAAGGTGGGTTCATCTGCTGTACTTGTCTTTAGTGACTGTAGAGAAATACTGGTGTTCACTGCTTTCTGCACCTCTAATGTCATCCATAGTGGGGAGCTATCTGATGGAAAGGAAGAGCAGTGTTCAGGGTTTTAACTGAAAACGTTTCACTCTGCACTCAAAACATCACAAATGAATTTTAGATTTTAAAGACTAAAAGCAGCCCCAACACAAAAAGCACATTTATCCATGTTATCCTGATGATTAAATATTGGCTAATAAGACACATGCACACCCACATACACATGCATGCACACACAATAATCCCACATTGTGATGAGATCAGTGCTTTTCAGCTCTCATGGATCATAATGTCAGCAGAGTTTTTAAAAGCTTAACTCCATGGCCAAGAGAGCAAGAGCATTTTGATATTTTTATAGCTGTAATCTGTCCTCAGTGGATTGAGATTCCAGGGTTGTGTTGGTCGACCTGCGACGGGAGTGTGTGCTTATCTGTCCGTGTGTGTTCGGGGAGCTGTCTAATATACGTGTGTCACATAGAAACAGCAGCTGTGGAAGAGACAGATTTTCCTCCTGCTGCTTTTTCCCCCCTCTTCTTCTTCACTGATTCTGTCCATGTTTGGGTTCGTACGAGTTTATGCATAAATCTCCTTGAATCACACTACCGACTGCTACGAGCCTGGACAGCTGCGCTCAGAAGATCATCTAGTCATGAATGCTTAATCTTGGCTTTGAGATTAAATCGGTCTGCCTCCATCCTGCCAGCTCAGTTTTCTGTGTGTCGGATGTTTCCACATGTTGGTTTATCCACAAATGCTTCAGTACCTGTGGTGACAAAGGAGAGCAGGCAGCTGCCTTATTGATCAGAGAGAGAGGGTCTTCACCAGTTTAAAAAACATATGATAGATCATGTTTGCTGATCTGATTTGATTAATTATTCATCTGTGAGTGCGCATACATCTGAGTATGTGCGGCTGCTTTTACTGTGTTCAAGTTAAAGTGTGATACAGTCAGTTACATACAGAGAAACCTTCAGCTTCACACGGGGAGTGTCGTGGTGTTTGTGCACACGCTTCTAAATTTGTCTGTCTATAAAACCCGCAAAGACGCAGAGGTCAAGTCAATTTCCAAGGAAGGTTTTTGAATTTTCTCTGAAACTACAGTATGTCCACCGATGACCCCTTGGTACAGTTTGCATATGTTAATTCCTGGTGGCCAGCTCAACTAAAGACGGATTATCCAGTGTCACAAGGAAACAGGAAGATTAAAGGAGCTGTATACAATATTCAGAGCATATCTATGAATCAGGGGTTATCTGCACACACTTCTAAACATAAAGGTGGCTGAGACAGCGGGTAGTACCTAATGATGCTAACCCCCTTTACTCGCACCGCAGCCATCTTTAAATTTGGTCTGTATTGTGGTTACATGACAGCTGTGTTGATAAAATCTATCCACAGACAGACATAAACACTTGAAAATTCTCAAAACAGCTTCTGTGGTAGTTCCCGCTACAAAAAAAGTGTCTCCAGGACCACATTTTGTCATGATGACACACACACAGACTGACAAAGTGAAAGCCACACCAGCCATCATGACATTGCTGCCGCTGGTTAAAACTTGATTATCATCTAATGACCCCTTAGATTTACTTTGTGGCCCCCTGGAGGAGTCTTGACCATAGACTGTATAAAATAATGAATGTAGCCATCGTGACATCACCCATTGGTTTATGGACTTTTGAAGCCTCGAGTTTGGCATTAAGGCTGTCTTGTGTTTTTTTTTGGAGCCTGAAGTAACTACATTCGAATGAGAGGTTGGAGCTGTAGGAGCAAGGTATGAATTTGAGTCACAAATTGTAGTGACACCTTACGGACAGCTTGTTACCACAGACTGTATCCTGTCACTCAAGTGGCCCCGCCCTTAATTATGTGTAACTTTAAGCTTTAATAAAATGTAAACAGGTGAATTATATAAAAATTCACCCCTGTACAGGTGTCATAAATGTTAAAATTAGCTTTAAAGACCAAATAAGTTTTTTGCACCATGTAGTAAGCATGTTTAATTGTGCTGTAAAGTTGGGCATTTTAACATGTAAAGTTGTGACGGTCACGAACGAACCGAATCTTTTGAACGGCTCATTAACGATGGGAACCGAGTCGCAGTTGGGAGCCGTTCGTGTTTTTTTTGTTTGTTTGTTTGTTTTTTAATCGATGTGTTTCACACAGATGCACACACAAGCTCCTCCTTTGCTCCTCCACTGAGTGAGACGGAGAACAGGCACAAGGGGAGGAGCGCAGCAGAGTACACATACGGTGCTTATTTGATATGCAAATATCGCATGACATCATCTGAGTTGTGCACACAGCCTTCACATGAGTGCCTCAGTAAAAAAAAAAAAAAAAAAACATAGCCTGCTTAGTTTTTTGTTGTGTATTTATAAGTTTTTAGGTGTTGCATGAATAACATAAGCCAAGGTAGCTTTATTTACACACACACACACTTTATACAAAGGGTAAATCCAAAATAGTGATCTCACTGTCAAAGCAGAGGGATATGGCGCCACCTTGTCGAATATTTACAATGAATCCAGATCAGACTTTAAAATCTAGTCCACACATGTCAAATGAAGTTATAATCAATATTTCAGAATAATTCAAACTCAGATATTCCACCAATAGAATATCTGAGTTTGAATTATTCTGATCCAAATCTCACCCCATCATTCCCCCCAGTGATTATTTCCAGGATAAAGTGAGTTACCCCCAGGCTGGCTTCTTAAAATAAATAAATGTAAAAATGAGCCAGTCTTTTGAATGGCTCTTTGAAAGGAACGGATCTCTAAGATCCAGCTCCCTTCAAAGAGCCATAAATCCCATCTCTATTAACATGAGGGTCAATGGGGAGTGATTCGCTTTTAGGGCCAGCCTCAAGTGGCCATTAGAGGAACTGCAGTTTTTGGCACTTGTGCGCTGGCTTCATTTTTTCAGTTCAGCAGCTTTGTCCAGCCCCCCAGGTTTGGAACCACTGACTTAAAATATATACATTTGGGTGCTTGTTCTGTGTTTGCACATGTGCAGCTGTGCGTTAGTGGGTCTTTGCTTGTGACAGTATGTACAGTGTGTGAATCTGTCATTATATTCTATTAATTTAGCTTGCTGTATGGTTTAAGAGGAAGTTTACTGGTTGAAATTTTGCTTTAATGGAAAAGTCCCTTTTTGTCATTGCATTCATTGCATTCACAGAGCGACCACTGAGAAGAGAAGCTGATGAGGGAGGTGTGAAGAGAGATAGGAGAGGGAGCAGAAGGGGAGGGGAGAGGCGTGCGAGGAGGTGGGACTGGGAAACAGATGCTGGCACAGCAGTGGAGCATGTTAGCCACCACCCCCTCCCTCCTCACAGCCCCTCCTATTCCCTGCCTCTCTGTCGCTCCCTCACTTACTTTTGGTCCCTCTCATAATCTTTGTCCACTATCTGGCCACACAGAGAGGCTCGAAAGCAGAGGAGAGCGCTGTCTCTATGGGTTTCCCCACTGTTCTTTAAATCATGGGACAGAAGCAGCATTTTTTCATCCCAGGGGTTTCTACTCAGATTTGGACTATGACTTTGGAGCTCTCTGTGCAGTTTTACTCCGCTATCCTCAGGGTATTACTACAGGAATAGTGTGTGTCTGTGTGTTTGTGTGTGCATGTGCTTATATGTGTGTGTCCATCCAGCATGATGCCTGCTTCTGATAGTCTTGGGTCTAGCAGCAGGAGTGGATCATCATGAGAGGGGGTCACCACCAGCGAGGGTGTGGGTGTCAGCACCTGTTCAGAAAACTGCTCAGCAAATGTGGCTGCTGCTTTGGTCGAGTTAGAGGTACGTAGATGCTGCAGTTGTTCTCCAGCGGTGGAGTAAAGTTTACACTGATGATGACAGTGTGTAGGATTTAGGATGATATATAGCAGAGATGAAATATAATGTTCATAACAGTGTTTTCATTAGTGTATGATCACATGTAACTTATAATCATTGTGTTCTAGTTATTAATAATAATACATTTTTTTTATAGAGTGCTTTTCATAGTACTCAAAGACACTTTACATTGGTAAGAAACGATCATAGAATAAGCTTATAGCCATAGAATGAGCCGTTATATCTATAGTGGGTCTTCTTCCACAGAGTCTGCCATGTTAGTAGCCCAGAAAGGACAAACCAAACACTATCTGTTTAAAGGGCCATTTGCATTTTTGCGTTGGCCAACATAGTTCTCCTTCACGCTTGGCACACAGGAGAAGTTTCAGTTGGTTGCAATGTGCAACCTCACTGCTAGATGTCACTAAATCCTACACACTAGACCTTAAAGGTATCTTGCATTTATAGATGCAGAAAAAAAATCATAAAAAGCACTCAGGGCCGAATTCACAAAGAATGAACTGCGGCCGCTGATAGCACCTTGAATTGCACTTCATTTGCACCCGCAGTTTGCTCCGTCTTAACGTCCTATTCACAAAGGATATTGTGCTAATGATATACCAGCGCAAACACGCCCACAAAGTTTGGCAGCTGAGTGCAGTTTGCCCCTGATTTGCCCCTGATTGCAATTAGCCACATGGCATGGCATGGTAAGTGTTTGGCAAAGTACTGAATACTGTATACCCTCATGTAGTGATGTCTGTTGGTGAGTCAGTCTAACAGTGTCGGATGGGTTGAGGCTGTGGATTTGACCAAGTTTGACCACTATTCCCTCTCACTTGTAGCTGTTTTTTCGTTATCTTTTGAATTTAATATGAATTATGGAACCGTTTTTGTTCACGTTTGTTTCCGCCGTTTCGTAAAATAAATTATTGAAAATTGCTTTTGAAGTGCGTGACAGAAGTGCATTTTGAGAACGACCGCAGACTGTCACCTGTTCAACGCATCAGTATCTTCGGATGCCATTAAAGTAATAATGATTATTATAATAATAATGTCAAAATATTATTTACAGACTGATTTAACAGACGATCACTGCTGCCACGATCACTGGAAAGTCTGGGCGAGAGGCTTCCACAGAGGAGCGCCCAGTTTGCACCAGCTTTCTAAAGACATTATTTACTTCACTCAAACTGCGTGTGGCTATTAGTGCTGGTGTTAGTGAATTAGACGTTGTTTATCAATGAGGCTCATTTGCATAGAAAGGGGCAATTTTTGCGCCAAATATATGCATATTACCTCATTTAAATACGTGCAAATAACACCGGAGCACCGAGACGCAATCTGCTTGGCAGTGCAGTTAGTGGAGCATTTCACCCTCTACGCGTGCTTTGTGAATTAGACGGTATCTGTTTGCTCCATTTTTACCGGTTTAGCGGCCGTAAAAGCCACGCAATCCTTTTGTGAATTTGGCCCGCAGTAACAGCTTAAAAAAACATATTTCTGCTTATAGTCCAACTTTTGACAACCATTGCTAATAGATGCCCTGCCCCCACCAAACACACACACAGCATGTAGGCTTAGAAGTGAATTTGCAAATCCTACAATAGCGAAGAAATGGCCATACTCTGCCTTATTCTGCCTCTGATTGGCTTTCCCTGACATTCCTATCCTAACCCTAATGAATCCCTCTCCTCTTGCATAAATTTAATCAGTCCAACCAACAAAGGTGACAAGTACTAGCCAGTCATAGGGAGCATTGCATCTGTCATTCTCTTGCTATCCAAGGATTCACGAAACCCCTTTGTTTGGCCTGCCTGGCTAATATTCTTTTGTCTTACTGTGAATCCTCTAGCTTCCACAAAGTGATTGCTGGGGGTCCAGGCTAATATTAGCATTCTCATGTTTGCTTTGTGTTGGCTTTTGTTTGTTTATTGGGTCTAAAATGGTGCTGTTACAGTATTGTTTGCACTGTTACAATGACACAACAACCAAAAAATGTCTACTTTTGTGAATGTAGGGAGAATGAGCTGAAACAATGAAACTCAGCATATTAACTCTGCTAATGAGCCACTGTTAGCAGCAACCTCAGCCACATTTTTTGGTACCAACCAAGCAACAGGCTGTAATGTTGCTAGCTGCAGTTAGTCAGGGGTTCATTTGTCCCTGTTGGGTTTGGTTTCTCTTTATGGGTGAATGTTGTATTGTAGCCTATGTTGTATTCTGTTGTGTTTGTCTTGTTGACAAGTGGCTTCACTGTTGTGGGCTATAGCCCTCGATCCTGGCATCGGGGCCAAGTGAGGATTTCCTTTGGACTGGAGGTACAAATAGGGTTGGCAAACTATGCAGTGCATGTTGATTGTTGTTCCTATCGTTAAAGAAAAAGTGACAGGGCTGAGGAGTGGATACTCCTTTAAATAGGAACTCTGCTTCCATGAAATACCATGAGAGACTTTTAGAAAGTCTGCTCCAAGATGACACAGTGGCATCATTGTTTGTGGATTTGAAGGCCATGTATTTAACAGAAAACAAGGCAGAGATAGTTTCATTCATGTTTTTTTTCCAAGATTCCCCCGCAGTAAGTTAGCAGTCTGTGTTTAGAGGGATGTGATAGACTACAGATACAGAGAGAGCAGTGATTCATGTTTCAACAAAAGTCAGTGATAGAGTCACATCTGGATCTCTGCACTGTTTCTGAATGTGGTGCTGATCACTGAATCTTTGAAACACATGAATCAATGAGTCACTGCCCCAATGAAATGGAAAGATTTATGAGACTCAGAATGGAATATCTTCATTATGATCTCTCTCTGCATCACTGACAGTAATCAGATATTATGAGATGAAAGCTCCTCTGATTTTTTTCTGCTGATAATATTGAATGTTTGTGTTGATTTCTGCTGAGGTAATAATGTGCTAACAGAAGCTAAAGCAGAGCTGAAGACTGGTGGTGTCTGTGAACTTTAGTAGTAGTAGCTAGCTGTGTAACCATGATCTTGTCTGCTAAAATGCCTTTACTAGTACAGGAGTAGGCCAAATCGCTAATTAATAGTCAAGAAAAAATGTTTTTCTTTTTTATTACCAACTGATTGGGAGTTGAAGGAAAAGCATAAAGCCTATTTCCTGTTACACGCCATTATAATAACACTATTTAATCAACAATATTGCTATATTTGTCACGAGTCTGTTAATATTTTAGAACATTCAGTCAGTTTTAGGGCTCCATATGTGGCAGAGTTTCTGGATTTGTAGGCTAAAGAGTGCTCCAGTAGGCTGCAGCACAAGTTAGCTTCGCCCTGGTACCTTCGTCAAATAGCCTAAGGGATTTTTCCCTTGGATGCTGGATTATTGCCGAAAATAAGCTCTGTGGCAAATGACACTTCCATGTTTTGTTCAGCAAGATAATCTTCATAAATTGACACAACTTTTATGATTTTTGAAGCCCAAATGCATTTGCCAGAAGTAAAAAGCCAGAAAACAAATACATCCACACACCGAGCATCTCCCATTTAGAGGGATTTTAATGCAGAGTGATGTTTCGAGCCTACAGCTCTTCCTCAGACTTCCTCTGCCTTTCTTCTTTCTTCGGTCCACCACTCACTTTATTGGACGTTGGGGTGTATGTGTCTTATGTACTGTTTTAGAAGTAAAACGCTAATGTTAGGCTATAAACAAACTACACCATGGTCGGATGTCTTAATGTCAACCCCACAATGAGGCTGTAAAGCTGGGTTCAGCACAATGATGTTCTGTAGTCACATTTAGCTGCCTTTTTTTTTAGACACGTAGAAGCTTCAAAGTTCACAAGTGAGCTATTTACCGATGTATTTTATGTCGTAGAACAAAACGTAAAAGTCTCTTAAGCTTGTGTTAACCACAGACCTGATTTCAGTCATCTAACCAAACCACCCATTGACTTTGAGACGAGGGAACCAGGGTGCTAAAATGCTAACTCACATCTGGGTTTCAGCACTCATTCCTGGAGCACTCTATGCTGTGATAATATGAGATGAAAACATTAGCTTACATCAGTAAAGACTGTTCTCTTTTATCTCTTTGTCCCTGCGTAGCTTTAGTTACTGCTTTCATATCAGAAGCATTTTTGACTGGATGTAAAAATAGAGTGATTTTCTTAATCCGTACCCCTACAATACTGTGACTCCAGAGCAAAGGCAGCTGTATGCACACACACACACACACACACACACACACACTTGAATATACACATACATAGACACACAAAAACGTCCCATTACTGCCCCGACCCTTAAATCCTCTGTTGTTCCAGTTGCTCGGGGAGTGATTACAGAACAGCTCTTCTCTGAGCTGCACTGCTCTGACAGACCCTGAAAATAGACGTGTTAAATATAAAAAAAACTGAAAACAGCCTTGAGTGGAGATGCCTCGCTTTCTCACCTCTGATTGCAAAGATTAATAGAACATCTCAAACATTTTCCTTTGGGAGACACATCGCCTGTGTGATGTGTTGTCAGTATTGCTGTTATACAAGGTGTTTTCTACCCATGTGACTCTAAAAATACCAATTTGTCTGTTTGTGAGTCTGTGAATGAGTTTGCTTTGCCCAGCAGCCACAGTCAGGACAGCACCAGCTCTCCTTTCTTCATCTAATCTGCTTGTCTCTATGTTCATACCTTTTCTCTTCTTGGTTGCAGGAATACTTTTCCAGGAGAGCCTTTTTCTTTTATTTTTTAGTGTTGTTCTGATGTGGTTTGGGGCTTTCTTCCTCTGTTTGTGCAGCTTTCTGATCTCCCTCTGCCTCCCCTAAAGACTTCCTTCTTATAACTCCCTCATTGTGCGACCACTCTCATTGAGTGTTTCATTTGGCAGCAATGTCCAACAGCTATTTATAAAGGCAGAGAAACACCTCCAGATAAAGTATGTTTACTTGGAAATCTACTTAAAAGTCCTGCCAACAATCTCACTGTCTCATTACACATATATCACTGTGACTCAGAAACTGCCATGACTAACAGTTCATTAGTCCACCAGTGTGCGTGAGGTCATCACTGCCAGTATGTGAAGAAGTAAACATGATGACTAATAAGCACAAAAGTGTTTGGTACCACAGATAACCTACATATACAGAAGCTTATCTCATCTGTTGGCTCAGACATTTTGACCTTTTACATTTGGTGGCTTTGCTGGACTACCTGATTGTCATTTGAACTTGATTTTCATCTAAGATGCAATGCGTAATGCGTGGCCACATGTTCCAAACTAAAAGTAGTTTAGAGACTATTTTCATCTCCATACCAACTAGTACAAGTTTTCTTAGCTTTTTCAGTCAAGTAAATACACAAAATAAACCCAGAAAATGTCAAGAATGTAGGTATTCTTGAACTTATTTTCCAATGTGATCTCATCCCTGTTCGTCATATTTTGACGCTCAGGCAGCCTTTTGTGTTGTATCATGATGCAGGTTTAGGTGACAACACTACTTGGTTATAAGGATAGGAAAAGTTTGTGGTTGACAAACGACTGACGTGACAAAATAACTCAACATTGACTTTTAGTTTCACATGGGACACAAACGCCCATCTCCTAGGTCAAAGTCCTGTGCTTGTTGGATCCATCCACCTCCCCTCCCACCCCACCCATCCTACGCGGACTTTCGCACTCTTTAGACTACGTCCGTAGTTCTGACCATCTAATGGTGATGAAGATGGGTTTATATTGGAGTTTGTTGAAAGCTTGCTGTATCTCATACAGACGCTAAAGGGTGCATTGTGCATCCATAACTGATGCCAAGGGCCACTGCTTATGTAGTGGTTTTTGATGCCTTGGTAGTGAGACCAGGCTGTATTTCTTTGTAAAAGTACACCTATACACCATCTGAATTCTAGTTTCTCTCTGTCTTAAATGCCTTGTTAACTTATTGTGAAACACACTTTACTCAACCTCCACAAAAATATATTATATATTATATAAAAAAGTATTTATTTCAAGACAAGACTGGCTGTGGCTAGCAGGTTAGCATGCTAATTTCAGTAGACATCTCAGCAACACAATACATAGACGTCTTTGACATAACATCAAAACTGTTACTTCTTTACATGTTGTTGATAAAGTCTTTTTTATTTTTTGAATGTTTTAAACTGGTCATATCTTACACATTGTACTTTCAAACACACTTGGACAATTATACATGTTAGCCAAATTCGGGACAAGTCTTCTATCTATATCTGTTAGCAGAAGCTACCTGATGCCAGTGCAAACACCTGTGGAACTGGTGTGTTGTGTTTAATACTCTTCAGTACACTTACTCATTCCTGTCTTGTGCTAAACTTAGACTTTAATCAGACCTTCAGTGAGGGGAGACAGAGTAGACAGAAAGTTGTTTTTAAGCAACAAACAAAAACTGTGAGGGATGACCACAACGTACGAGTGAGAGCCCACATCTGCAGCCAGCAACGCCGTGGGAAAAAGGAAGTGGCGCGAGGAGTAGATGTCCTGCTACACTGTGAAAACTGTAACTAGGTCAGCTGTTAACGTGCAGGATGTAATCGCATGTGATGTGAAGAGACATTAATCATAATCATTCCTGTATTTTTCTAGCTAATGCAATTGACCTAATAATTGTTCAGGTCACAGACGCTGAGAGCAAAGAGCAAACAGAGAGCAAACCACAAGCATTTACATTAACATTGATATCTGTACATATATGGAAATATAGATGATGAAATGTATGTTCGAGCGCCGGTGCATCTCAGTTTGGTATTAGCCTCTCTTACTGAACCATTTTGTGATGCAGCATTGGCAGCTAGCCAGTGGATAGTGATCATTTTGAAGCAGCAATATTTTAAAGTAATTAACATGGAAGGTGCAGGCCAATGACTGAGAAATAAATGCTTTCAGCAGCAGGACCTGAATGTATGGAGTGGGTTATATAGACTCTGTATAGATGAGAAGTTGAGGCACAGGGAGATCAGCTGATCAGATCCTGGTTTAACCTCAAGCTCCATTCTGTATTTTTACATGTTGCCAAGCCAAAATTCCTAAAACTTTTAATAGTCACAGCAAACGTATTGTGACATTTCATACACAGGCTGTGTAAAAATAATGGAGGTAGCCACCTGACATCACCCATTGGTTTGTGGACTCCTGTTTTGAAGCCTCGAGTTGGACATTTTGGCTGTCACCATCTTGGTTTTAGAGCCAAATTCTACCTCTGTACAGCTGTCATGAAGGAAAATTAGAGACCAAAACCATTGTGTACCAAACTGTAAAGCGTAAATGTATAAACAGAACTCAATACAGTTATGGACACTGTCCCCATTAATTCCTGGGAAGATTGCTCAGTGGTACATGACACCAAAAAAAAGTTCAACATATAAAACATATAAAAGTGCCCAGATGATCAGCAGTGTTTCTGAACTGTGTGGACCATGCAGCAGGTACACTAAAGCCAAGCTGGCTACTTCCAGGTTAGCACTCTGCTAATTTAGATGGAGATAAAATATGATTAGTATGGCTCTTCTAGACTTTTCAAGTGTCATTGGACCAATTGGATCAAATTCTAAAAGTAACGAATCATTTTCAGGGGTTGTGATGCTCCAAAAAATTCACAGATTTACAGACATTTTTTTTTGCCATGTAAGTCACTTGGAAAAAGTCTTTTGGGGCCACATAGCATCACATGACAGATGTAAGTTCACTATTTGGCCACTACAAAAATAGTCTTCAAAGCCTTGAGCACGTCCTGGGGGGTTGCTGTAAACATGTTTATTTCTGCTGTAAGGTTGAGCATTTTAATGTGAGTGTCTGTGGGGACAGACTCGCTTTTGGAGCCAGCTTCAAGTGGCCATTCAAGGACCTGCAGTTTTAACCTGCTGGAGGTTACCACTTGATTTCATACCTACATGTTAGAAGTCATCTCTCATGTTCAGGAATGAAACCCCTGCATTAGTTTAATGTGGAGCAAAGATGTGCATGCATGCATATTTAGCTCTATTAATCTGTCACTCTCCTGGACTGAAAAACTGTGCATCAGCTCTGTTTAGGAGCAAGTGGACGTAGACGACATGAACGTGGCTGATTTGTAGTTTTGGTGAGGACAGCGGTGTGGACTGAGGACTGAGGAGTATTTTCCTTGGCAGTATTCCAACAGGAAGTGAAGCAGGCCGTTTTAACTCAAACATGCATGGATTTGATTGTAATAATGATAATTACATCCATCAGCATGCACAGAATATGAAGCACCAACAATAATCTGCTCCCATACACACACGGATGAAGGCCTGGCACATAACATGTGCAAAGCTTTAGTCATGCTTAGACTTTGGTGGAGTGTCACTGTGCTGTTCGAAGCTCCAACAGCATCTCAATAATTCAAGCTGTTGCTGACCATGACCATTTATGGGGTTTGGTGGGGGAAGATGTAGTTAACAGTCTCCCAGCCATCTGCTGTAACGCAGGGAGAGAGAGTGAGAGACTCCCGAGATGTAAATTAGGTCATGGAAGTAGCACTCAGTACAAATACAGTATACTCTTCTTCTCATGTAATATGTGTTAATTATTAATGCACTACGACTTGAGGAGCCAAACGATCTTCTCTTTATATCCTAACCTTATAAAACCCTGTAGGTTTAGCTTTGTGAAAGGATTTTATGCTCTAACTGTAACTGTTAATACACCAACTTGCTTTCAACAATAACCTAAACCAGAAACCTAAAGTCTAAATGTTTTGGTTGTCATTCAAAGTAGCATTCAAGTGCTTTGTATTAGCCCATCTACCCTTTGTGATTCAGAAGATGGCATAGTTACCCACTATAAAGTTTTTACTCAAAGACTCCCACTTAACCTGAAATTATGCAGAGAGAGATATTAATTTAATTTTTAACAGGACATTTCTGGACATGGTTTTGACAACTTCGAAAGGTTAAGAGGACAGTCAGAACTTTAACTGGATTGTTTTAACAGAAAGAAGACATCAGTATCCAGTAGTGCAATGGAGGGTGTACACAGGTATACAGGGTATCTCCACCTCTTCTCTGGCCGTTTACTGTTTACCCACCTACCAGCCGAAAAGCCAGGAGATTACACCCACTTCCTCCTCTGTAACCTACCCATCTACCTCGTACACCCACTATACTGTCCGTAGATGTCTTATCTTACTGACAAAAGAGTTAACCAAGAATGAGCCGACTTTGTAGGTTCTTTTCCGTGTAACTTTACTGCCATTCGTTTAACGTCAACAACATACATCCACCTCAGCCCTCAGCTTCCTGTATATGTCATGCTTGCACATGCGCACTAAGAGGTCAAGATAATAACCTGACAGGACCTTCTAATAATGACAACTTTCATTCATTACACCCACGTCATCAGCTACCACCACATCGCTGTCAGTATCTATGTCTGTATGTTCTTTTAAATCACTTCTGAAGACTTATATTTATCGAAAGGTTTCTCTCTAAGTTCTCCTTTATATTTTTAGGTTTATTTTTACTCTTAACTAATAAGTTACACTGTACCTCTCTTGATGTTGCACTTAAATCTTGCACAGCTTTATATTATACATTTGAACTAGTGTCCTCACAGATTTTCTTGGTGTTTCATTTTTGGTTTTTAATTTATCCGTTGTTCTTAAGTTTATTTTTTATGCCTGTTTTTTCTTATGCTTGCCTGGTTTGTCAAATATTAACTATTAATTTTATTGTTGTGTTTGTTATAAAGCACTTTTGATGCTGGTTTTGAGAAGTGCTATACAAATTTTTTTATTATGACATCTGACAGGTGCATTAAAGGTGTGTCAGCAGTAAACTCCTGCACACTGTCATCATTCACAGCTTTTATTATTGGTCTGTAAACTAACTGTGTAAAGAAAGAACATGTCAGGAAGCGCTCATTTTTCAAGTGGAAAACTCTGAAATTATAAAATGGACAAACAAAGTTAAGGGTTGTGTTTAGGTGGTAACCCCAGATTCGTAAAAGCTCCCACAAGATTTCATGTTCCATGTCAAGAGATCATTTTAACCCAAACCATGATCTTTCCGAACCCCAAACCAAGTGCTTTTTGTGCCTAAACCTAACCAGACCTTAACCACAGCTTTGCCCCAACATAAAACAGCGAGACAAGAATATTTTGTAGTGGCTCGTGAGAGTTTTGCATATAGCCATGACCAAAATTAAGACAGATGGCTTTCCTTTTCTGTGCTCACTGTGAATGTGATCACAGTTGTCTAGTTGATGATGCTGTGTGGCTTCGTACTGTGGTCATTACTGATGTGATTTCAACTGTAGCGGAGTATGCTGCTTCAGTGAAAGCTTACATTGGGAAAAAGGAAAATGAATGGCTCTGAAATACTCCAATAACAGTTTACTCAGTTTCAGTTAGTGTCCACTCTTACATATAAAGTTGTTGTTCAGTGCGATTGCAGACAGTGAGCTGTCATTGCCTCAGTGCAGCAGATGGGATTATTGTCTGACCCTCTGCTAATGTTGTAGTCCTGTTTGCTGTCATCTCTTTCCATCTGAGCAGGTGTGTTGTCTGAGCCAGTGGGGTTGCCAAGAGACTCAAACCCCACTCATCCATAATATCCATCAATTTGTATTCAGTAGAAAAGATGTTTGGCACACAAAACTGCCTCACAGTGAGACCTGAAAATGGTCACAGAGAATGTTTTTCTTTTACCTGAAGTTCGACTTTAACCTTCACTATTTTCATGGACAGAATGTTTACACAAGAATAAAATGTTTAATATGATCTGGATGTCCATAAAGCCTGCATGCGAGGATGCATTCACAGCTCACACTGCTGACACTCCTGATGGTGGTCCAGCTGTTGCTCTGTGGGAAAATGACACATTACATAAGTGTCTCAAACAAACATGACAAGCTGAGTGGCTCAGTTCATCAGTGATTTGGATGTCACAAAGACCATTACGCACCATTAAGGGTCACTTCTTAGAAAATGCTGATGTGTTCGTAGAAAAATCTGCGGTAATGTTCACTTTTTGTATCATTTTGACAGATGGTAAGGTGGCTGATGGCGGCCCTGTTTGACCTGATCTTGATAAAGAACAATGGGACCAGATGTCCGTCTCTGCTCAGAGTGATAACATACAATGTGTGTGTATCTGATTCTGGTTTATTTGTTCTGGTCTGTCTTTATTGAGGTCACACATTTGAGGATATGGTCAAAAAGTAGTTTGTTGGTAACGCCATTCTGACATTTTATAGTTAATTGCTGCAGCTGTTGTTGGTCTGTCTTGGCTGACACAGCTCTTCAGTGTTACATGGAGGTCGTTTGTGGTGGTCGCTTCAATTATTGGTTATCACACTGCCGAGCCTTCATGGGAAGGCTTATGACGGCACTAGAGAGGAGGCTCCGGCTGATTGTTGAACCTCAGATAAGGAGGAGCAATGCAGATTTCATTCAGAGAACCGGGCTGCTACTACAAGACATCCGGTCTTAATATAACTGATGCTGGTTGCACAAAACACCTTAAGTTAAGATTATTCTTAAAGTCTGAGTTAAGGTTGCACAAAACGGTTTCTTGAAATGTTCACTTAAGTATTTAAGGTTTTCTCTGTATGTTGGTCTCATACTTAAGAAATTCCTTAAATGTCGCTAAACCATTGTACAAAACTCTTTAAGTTACGATTTTCCTCAAAATCAGAGTTAAGGTTGCACAAAACACCCTCAAGTTTCCTTCTTAAGGGTTTCATATGTTGTTCACTGAAGTATTTCAGATTTTCTCCTTATGTTAGTCTTATATTTAAATAATCCCTTAAAGTTACTTAAACCATTGCACAAAACAACTCAAGTTAAAGTTTTCCCCAAAGTCTGAGTTAAGGTTGCAAATAAATACCTTTAAGTCTTCTCCTTAAGGTAACCTTAAGATATTCACTTTGGTATTTAAGGTTTTCTCCTTATGTTGGTATACTTATGGAAGCCCTTAAAGGTAGTCAAACCATTGTACAAAATACTTTAGCAACCCATCTAAGTAATAAAACTAGCCTAACTTTGACTCTATCTTAATTGCAACATGACCAAGTTTATGGCGATAAGTGAAGAAAATCGCATCTTGAGAGGAGAGCGTGTTTTACGACCGGGAGACTGATGAGTAATAATGTATGTTTTATAAGTAAATGCCTTCACATTTTTTCTTACCAAAGGATTTCTTTTAAGAGACTCTGTGGAACACCCTTAAGTTAGTCCCTTTGCTTAGGAGTAATCAAGCCTGGAGTGCCATACTTAAGGAGAAAACTAATTTTGTGCAGCTGGCCAGTGGAGGTTGTCCAGTATTTTGGTTTATGAATAAATACCTAATGACAGTGCCATCAGCCTCAAATGTGTTTTATATTTAATGCCAAATAATACATTAGCATGCTAACACGCTAAACTAAGATGGTGAACACTGTTAACATTATACCAGCTTATCATTAAGATGTTAGTATTTTAAGTGTGGATATGTTAGCATGCTAATGTTAGCTTCTAGTTCAAACACTCAGAGCTGCTAACATGGCTGTAGATTCTTTCCCAGTGAACAGTGTCTTGCAGCTGTGATGCGTCTTCTTCTTTGTCTCCATCAATTGTGTGATTTCACTCTTTTAGATTCCATAATTTTCTGGATTATTTTTTTCTTTCTTCTGATTTCCTAAACCTGTTGATTATTGTTGGTCAGCAGGACTTTTAATAAGATTATTCTGGAAAATAAGCAAACTGTCTCAAGAGTCCACTGGTTCAAACCTCGGCCGAGAACACCACCACACTCACATAACACACAAACACTCTTTGTTTCTCTTGCTTACACACACACATGCACACACACGCACACACACACCCTGACCCTGCTCCCTTCCCTCTTAATCATCCCATTATAGAAATGAGTTTGTGTTGTTGACTGCATGAGTGAAGCACCAGGCGATGAATTAGTTTAATTACTGTCTTATTTGAATCCAGCCTGCTTTACATGTCTGCAGTGTTTTGCAGGAGACTGAACTTTTGTCTGACAGTCAGCATATTAACACGATAAATACACAGTGCATGTATTTACATAAAATTACCACAAATGATCATCACCAGTTCTGAACAGTGAACATAATATTTTTGTATTTCTTGTATGTAGGGGGCCGGTGAAAATAAAACGAGAACTGAAATGAAGCAGAAAGAGAAAGACATTATTTAGTGTTTCACTGTCAATATGGCGTCTTGTTTAATGGCACTATCAGGCAGTTTTGGCAAATGGCTGACCCAGATTTCCACTGGCTTCTTGAAAGCTTGTTATTATGATTACAGCTTACATAAATGTGCTGACAGGGAATGGTGGCTTCTGGGAACAGTCCAAAACGACAAAATGAGGCTCCTGAAAGATTCCACTTTGCTACGATCAGCAGAACAGAGTGAAATGTTAATGTTAGGGTATGTGATTAAAACAGTGTGGCAGGGGATTATGTACCAGTTTCCATAGTCAAGAGACTTAAAGCTGGAAACAAAATCCAGCTGTGGCGTAAAAGCGTGTCAGTTCCAGGGTTGAGTTGTAGAATGAGGCCAGTTCAGTGCAGACGTGATGGGAACAGTTGTGACTGAGGACGGAGAAAAATAATTCCTCTTTATATCCTTTTTATTTTAGAACAATATACTGTATAACAATAAGGCCATAAAAGTCATTAAATAGTCTTAAACTTGAATTTGTGATGTCTTATTTTTTTAAACAATTTTTTTAAATTGAGTTTTTAAATATTAAATGTGAACAGTAACATTTCGACAAAGAAAATAACTATAATATCCCCAACCCTGGCAAAAAAAAAAAAAAAATTTGAATTGAATTAAATTAAATAAGTTAGTAATTAGAATAATAAAATGATAATGATAATAAACGTACATAAATAAATTAAAGAAAAAAACAAAAATATAATCACAGCAGTGCATAATTTGCAAAAAGCTTCAAATTATTCAAAACCATGAGCTTCATAAGAGCTCCACAAATGAACAAAGTTCTTGTCCTTCTTTTTTAGAATATACATCAGTCTCTCCAACGCAATTTGTGAGGTCTTAACTACTACAAACATTTTATTTGGATTAATTTATACATCGTTTTATTTCTTTTCTCAATACTGGATCACTTTCAACAATAGTTATCTACATTAGATGCTTATAGACACAGGGAACATGTGGAAAAATAGGGTCTACGTTAAAAACAAATAAATTAAAGTTTCCCTTTAAACCGCCTCCGTACTCCACCACTGTCTCTTACATGGCTCATTAAAAGTGCTGCAAATACTTAAAGAGGACAGTGATGGACCCTTGGTTGGTGTTGCCACATTTTCAGTTTAAAAAATGTTCTGTTTGAGATAATGTCTAACAAATGCTGAATTTAAGTATAATCTCCACTTAAACTTACGAGTCCTTCCTCGTGAGAACAGATTTGTTTATAATGATTGAGGACCTGTACAGTAGCTGCAGCTACTAGAGTTACAGTTTGGGCTTAACACAGGAAATTGAACAACATTTTTGTGCAGAAATCTGTCTGCAGCATCTGACCTGAGAGGATGTACCCCACAATTAGCCGCTGTGTATTAACCCAATCCTTTTCCCTCTTTCTCCCTCTTTCTGCAGCGGAGTCGTACTCTGTGGCGGTCAGGACCGGCAGTATCACCCCATCAGTGGGCCCTGTGCCCCACCAGGCCTCAGGCAGCTCCAGCCCCTGCTCATTCTCCTCGTCTGGAGGATCACGGCACCCTGTCAGCGCCCTCAAGAAATGGCTTACCAACCCTGTCCGCAAGCTGAGCTCTGATACCAGAGGAGGAGTGGGAAAAGTTGAGAAGCAGATGTGCAGGTCAGACTGGAGGCAGTCGTCATCGCTCCGTTCCCACAGTGAAACTCAGCTGAGGCCTCTGGAACCAAACGACAGCTACACCATCCTCCCCTCTGGAGACACGGTGAGACTTTAAGACATAAAGGCTGCATTAATACCTCATATAACATGTTTTTATTTTGTAATAATTCTTGTGTTTGTGTTGTTCAGGTGTGGAAAGACGGTGTGTTGAATCCAGTAGCCTCTCCTCCTGCACAGGCTCCCTGTCAGAGCAACTTATCTGACCTCCTGCAAGGCAGAGACACACAGTCCCTAGTAATGTCTCTATTCATTTCTATATCATGTTGTTGCACCAAACTTTATCAGGATGGAGACAGGAATTAAAAGGGTGGCTTCATTATTTTATGTATTTATTTTCAGGTCTTTATGCCATTCTGTAGCTTCTCAGTAATATATCTTATGTATTTACATCTGAAAATTCTAATTTTGGTTGAAGTATGTGTGTTTTAGCGTCAAAATTTTCTCAAGCCCCTCTTAAAAAGTTTTCCCACATGACCTGACGTAGGTTCCTGCATGATGACATTGCTACATGTAAACCCCCTAGCCCGCTGTAATGTGCCTCTTCATGACCAAACCAAGCCTTCTTTGAGAATAGGTATCGATCTTATGTTTTAGGTTTGGAAAGGCAGACAGAATGACTGGCACAAAAGCTAAGCAACGTACTGCTATGGACGCCACGTTAGTTTGGTTCCAAAAGTCACACAGTAACACAAACAAACTAACCGATTAAGGCAGTGAGTAGACCAGCAACTTCCCATGTTCTGCGAGGTAGGATGACTGTTTCTGTCAAAAGAGTCTGGTGGCTTCGAAGAGAGCAATATAACAGCGTCAGTTCCCCATTGGAAAGGACTGTCTAACAGTAAGTGAAGCAGGGAAAACAATGTAAATCCAGCGTACAACTTAAATTGATATTGATTTTTTTTAGGTGGCTAAAATATATTTATGCTGCTGTCCATTTCCACAGAACCAGACTCCTTTCACAGAAACAGTAATTTTACCTTGCAGACCATGGGGAGTTGCTGGTCTACCACCACCTCGATTGTGGTGTTCACAGCTGTAGATTGCTTAGCGTCTGTGCCCCGATACTCCTGTCTCCTTCTCCAAACTGGGAGCGTGCCAACCGCCACTTATTGTAGGTAATACACGGATGATTGATCTATAAATGTGTAAAATACAAGAGTAGTATATAAAAATATTAGTTGAAATATGCAGTATAATTTGGGTATTATATTAAATCTGGATGTTTCCTCCTGAACTGGTTAAATGAAGGATTATTAATAATAAAATAGCACCATCTTCCACTTCCATGTATACATTATGCAGTCACAGTCAGTAATACTGTCAGAAAACTGCGTGTGTGAGGAGGAGGAGGGCATCAGCACTATAACCATGTCACTGCTCTTGCTAACAGCAGAGTGGCTGTTCCCATTTGAAAAACCCACACAACAACCCAGATGGAGTCGGCCTTCAATGTCTGAAATTAAGATATAATAGAAAATAAGATTTGGAAAACTGAATAAACAAATATGACCAAATAAGAAATAAATCTTTTCAGAAAATAGACCACACAGAAAGTATTAAAGAAAACCAAAATGGAAATGATACCATAATCAGCTTTAACCTTTACTTTGGTCGACAACATTATGAAAACAGTTTGCAGTGCAAAAAAAGTTGGGGAACGTATGATACATGTTATTACTGTGATGATATGAAAATATAAAATAGATATAAAATAGAATTTTTTTTTCTGATCAGACAATATAATTACAGAAGTTGACCAGAAAAAGTGATTGAGAACAACATAAATGAAGCATAAATAATTCATGACCAAAGACAAAAGTGCTCTTACAACTATTCAGTCAGTGTAGCCTCTCTCATAATCAAACCCTGATGTAATGCTCATCAGTTAATAATGTAGAAATGACGGAAACTTACACTTAAATGTTGAGACAACTCACACTATGAATTATAAACGTCTCTCTACATCCTGTTCAGTTCTGTTAGCATGTGAAAGGCTTTTTATTTACACACATCATTTGACTTCCACCAATTGTGCCAATTGAATAGCTCATATTTTCACATTTTGCTGCATATTTTGTGTGTGCGCACACACACGAACACACACACTAGCACATAAGACTACATTCTGGTAACCCTACACTGTAGTAAATACTCTTTGAACGGCCGTGTGGAGTGGAATCAATCCCGGTGGCTTTTCTAGACGGCATCTGGAAGTAATCAACTAGCAAAGCAGTCTGTATCTGGGGGTGAGGAGCGTACTGTCACGACACCCAAGCAGCCTATAGCAGTAAAGAATTAATTAGCCTAGGGGTGCTGCAGGGCCACTGGACATTTGTTAACGTAAGTACTAATGTTGGCTGTATTATGAACAGGTTTACCCTCACGTCCAGCTCGGCATGAACGTGTCCTTTTTGGTCTTCCTTTCTTGGCAGTCGACTGGTTCAGTTCCTGTGGCATTGTCTGACATTGTTCAGCTTTTTAAATGGCTGTCCTCGCTTTCAGCCTCTCTCAGTCCAATGGGCCTTTGGGACGAAAATATTAAATGAACACCTGCAGCTTTATGTTTATTTTGGCTCGTCAACCTTTTAAAGGGAACTGATGCTTTTTCTTATTTTCTAACATAACATTACAATGTTGGATGTTCATATCAAAAGTGGCCACATTACAGATGATGAGGTAAATGTGTGTAAAAGTAATCCCTGTGAGCTAAACCTCAGGCTTCAGACTGTTCTGAATTCTGCTTCTAATGTTTAGAGAAGCTACATGTAGCTACATGCTAACGTCAGGCAAACATGTCATCTTTCTTGCCGATGTAAATTTCTCCCAATTTTGGATCATATTCCTGCTGGAACAGGTCTAGTTGTATTCAGAAGTTTTACTTTGTGATTTTTCACAGTAGTAAGTGCAGCTATACTTCGTTGCAGTTATTCCCCAGCTGCAAGTACACTGCTACATGTAGCTACATGCTAACATCAGGCAAACATGTAATCTTTGGTGCTGATGTTAATACCTCACCAATTTTGTGTTGTATTCTGCTGGAACGTGCCCAATTGGAAAGATTTTGGTTTAGAAGCTTTTATTGGTGATTCTTAAAAGGGGAAAGTGCCACTATTCTGCATTATAATCATTCCCATGGCTGCAATGATGGTGCAGAGATGCTGAGATACATTTTTCAGGAGGGGGGCTTGAAGAGACAGGCGCTAAAATGGAGCACATCAGACAGAGGGCGAATACAGGTGTTCCAGCACAGACAGTATTAAAGCATGTTAACATGTCCTCAAATACAAGTATGAACCTGAAAATGAACACAGTAAGTCCTCTTTAATGTTGTCCTGTCCACATCAGGGTAAATAAAAAGCTTTGATAATTTAATTTTAATTTAATTAATTTTTTAATTAATTTAATTTATTATTTTTTTTTATGTAATTTAATTTTTTAATTTTCTATACTTTATTAATCCCCCTGAGGGGGAAATTCAATTTTTTCACTCCGTTGTCATTAACACACAGGTCCGAAAGACACACACATGCACAAACAGGAGCTATACATGCACAAAGTGGAGAGATGTCAGAGTGAGGGGGCTGCCTTGGTCAGGTGCCCTGAGCGGTTGGAGGGTGCGGTGCCTTGCTCAAGGGCACCTCGGCAGTGCCCAGGAGGTGAACTGGCACCTCTCCAGCCACCAGTCCACGCTCCATATTTTGGTCCGGACGGGGACTCGAACAGGCGACCCTCCAGTTCCCAACCCAAGTCCCTATGGGCTGAGCTACTGCCTATCATCTTTCTGAATGAATACTTGGACATTCTGGGAAATATGCTCATTCACTTTCTTACTGAGAGTTAGGTGAGGAGATTGATGACACTCTGTATGGTAAAGATAAATGTACACTTTTAGTGGCCAGTTAGCTTAGCTGAGGAAAATAAAAAAGCTGGCCTGGCTGACGGTAACAAAATCCACCTACCAGTGCCTCTAATGCTCACTAATTAATTAACTAATTAATTACTAATTAATGTTACATCTTTGTTTGTTTAATCTATACAAAAACCAAAGTGTAAAAATGACACTTCTCTCTTTAACAAGACATAATGTGACAGGCTCTGTCTAACTTCCTGGACTCTCCAGCACAAAGCCCAACACATAACCACCTGTAGAGTGCAAACTGTCATTTAACATGTTGGTTTTAAACTAAGGAGATGTAACGTGTTAGTTAGTGAGCTTTAGAGGTGCTGGTAGGCAGATTTTTTTCCCCTTTGGACAGAGCCAGACTAGCTGATTCCCTCTATGTCCAGTCTTTGTGCTAAGCTAAGCTAACAGGATGCTGGCTCCACCAACTTATCAACCCTACAGACATGAGAGTGGTGTCGATCTTCTGATCTCACCCTCAACATGAAAGTGAATGAGTGTTTCACTGAGTGCTGAACTATTCCTTTAACCTCCTTGCAGTTGTCAGAGGAGCTAATGGATTTCTGCTTGATGAGAAGTTACTGTCGGAGAGGAGGAAACATTTAGAGCAACAAGCTAATCTCAGTTTAGTGGCAGCAGGATAGTGGATAAGAACCAGAGTGGAGACGGAGTTTGAATCAGCCTCAGATGTTTCTCATCGGCAGCTGCGTGAAAATGTGAACAGTCGACTCAGACTCAGAGAGAAAAAATGACTGACCTTGAAAAAAAAAAGGAAAATAAACAGAGTGCATATTTGACCCACAGACTGACTCAGCAGACAGATTATCATCCAGAGCACCGAGGCAGAGCACAAAATGTGGTTAGACTACACTATGTCAAAAGGATTACAGTCAAACTCACATTAGATTATACTGCTTTTAGGTGAGGAGCGATATTTGTTACATAACAGCTCTCTTTACACTGCGGTCAGTTACCCTGACCTTTATCTGAGTGGACAAACTGTACTGATGATGCTCATTATTTACCTTCATCTGTCAGGCCTGATTCGACTTTTCCAAATTCCTCTGCCCAGCAGTCTCCTCAGCAGTGAGCAGAGACATTAAAAAGTGATTATTATTCTCAGGTTACACGGGATTTTACGGGGTGGCATGACTTTCCAAAAGGGATCACAAAAGGGAACATAAAATTGCTCCACAGATGTGTTCTCCAGGTTCATCTTCATCATCATCATCATTTCTACAGATGTGTGCAGGCTGGCTCAGGGGTCACAGTAGATGAAGCGTAATGATATGTGAGCTTGATGCCCAGTGGTCAGAAATCACTCTACACCACAGCATTTGGAAGAAGTACTCAGATACTTTACTTACACGAGTAAAAGTACAAATGCAACAATTTAAGGACTCACAGTCATGTTGACATCCCAGTCTCAATAAACATGTGCACTAATGCCTCCTCATGCTTGTTGTGTTCACAAATTTTGGGTAAATTGTCAAAGACTAAAGACAATTCGTGTTTATTTTTAGTTTATTTTAGTTTTTTTAAGTATACAATATTGTTTCAGTTAGTTTTCATTTTCTCTAACTAAAATTGCTTTTTCATACCTAGTTTTAGTTTTTGGTTAAGTTTTACTTAACTGTAATAATGTTGATTGACACTGCTTTGTATCAGGGGTCACGAGTAAAAGTTCAGGAGCCACTGATTTTATCTTTAACAATTAATTGTATTTTAAAAGCTCATCATAGCTTTTAATGTAAAATCTTAATCTGTGGAGGAACTACCCAGCTAGCATTTGTATGTGGGGCCCATGTGGGTAGTAAATGGGTTGAGAAATGAGCCCTATACTGGATTGTCCATGGGTTCCATATTGACCCTGTGCTAACTGCCCACATCGATGGCTTTATTCAAGTGGGCCCCACGTGGTTATGCTATTGTTACAGTACAGGCCAAAAGTTTGGACACACCTTCTCATTCAATGCGTTTTCTTTATTTTCATGACTATTTACATCGTAGATTCTCACTGAAGGCATCAAAACTATGAATGAACACATGTGGAGTTATGTACTTAACAAAAAAGGTGAAATAACTGAAAACATGTTTTATATTCTAGTTTCTTCAAAATAGCCACCCTTTGCTCTGATTACTGCTTTGCACACTCTTGGCATTCTCTCGATGAGCTTCAAGAGGCAGTCACCTGAAATGGTTTTCCAACAGTCTTGAAGGAGTTCCCAGAGGTGTTTAGCACTTGTTGGCCCCTTTGCCTTCACTCTGCGGTCCAGCTCACCCCAAACCATCTCGATTGGGCTCAGGTCCGGTGACTGTGGAGGCCAGGTCATCTGCCGCAGCACTCCATCACTCTCCTTCTTGGTCAAATAGCCCTTACACAGCCTGGAGGTGTGTTTGGGGTCATTGTCCTGTTGAAAAATAAATGACCGTCCAACTAAACGCAAACTGGATGGGATGGCATGTCGCTGCAGGATGCTGTGGTAGCCATGCTGGTTCAGTGTGCCTTCAATTTTGAATAAATCCCCAACAGTGTCACCAGCAAAACACCCCTACACCATCACACCTCCTCCTCCACGCTTCACAGTGGGAACCAGGCATGTGGAATCCATCCGTTCACCTTTTCTGCGTCTCACAAAGACACGACGGTTGGAACCAAAGATCTCAAATTTGGACTCATCAGACCAAAGCACAGATTTCCACTGGTCTAATGTCCATTCCTTGTGTTTCTTGGCCCAAACAAATCTCTTCTGCTTGTTGCCTCTCCTTAGCAGTGGTTTCCTAGCAGCTATTTGACCATGAAGGCCTGATTCGCGCAGTCTCCTCTTAACAGTTGTTCTAGAGATGGGTCTGCTGCTAGAACTCTGTGTGGCATTCATCTGGTCTCTGATCTGTGCTGCTGTTAACTTTCGATTTCTGAGGCTGGTGACTCGGATGAACTTATCCTCAGAAGCAGAGGTGACTCTTGGTCTTCCTTTCCTGGGTCGGTCCTCATGTGTGCCAGTTTGGTTGTAGTGCTTGATGGTTTTTGCGCCTCCACTTGGGGACACATTTAAAGTTTTTGCAATTTTCCGGACTGACTGACCTTCATTTCTTAAAGTAATGATGGCCATTCGTTTTTCTTTAGTTAGCTGATTGGTTCTTGCCATAATATGAATTTTAACAGTTGTCCAATAGGGCTGTCGGCTGTGTATTAACCTGACTTCTGCACAACACAACTGATGGTCCCAACCCCATTGATAAAGCAAGACATTCCACTAATTAACCCTGATAAGGCACACCTGTGAAGTGGAAACCATTTCAGGTGACTACCTCTTGAAGCTCATGGAGAGAATGCCAAGAGTGTGCAAAGCAGTAATCAGAGCAAAGGCTGGCTATTTTGAAGAAACTAGAATATAAAACATGTTTTCAGTTATTTCACCTTTTTTTTGTTAAGTACATAACTCCACATGTGTTCATTCATAGTTTTGATGCCTTCAGTGAGAATCTACAATGTAAATAGTCATGAAAATAAAGAAAACGCATTGAATGAGAAGGTGTGTCCAAACTTTTGGCCTGTACTGTACCTGGATACCAAGTAGGTATGGACCCCAAAATGGGAATCTCGTCTGGGGCCCCCTTAGGTAAATCCCCCTTTATCGGCTATTGGCATGGGGCCAATATGTAACCCAATAACAGTCACATATAGGGCCCATTTTTCAGTCCGTTTACTACCCACATGGGCCCCACATACAAATGTTGGGTGGGTAGCAGTTATAGCTATCAAATAAACGTAGTGGAGACAACGAAATACTCAAATATTGCTGAGTGCTTGGGAAAATGAACTTTCCACTGGGCTTTACTGCCCCACAGAACATGTTGTCTCTGTCTGTCTCCTCTTACATAATATCTGACAGTGATGCTTACCAAAAACTGTCTTGTTTGTGTGTTTCAGAGTCAGAAATCCAGCATCAACACTCTCCAAGGGGAGGACAGCTGCACTGTGACTGACGACTCGGCCAGCCAGTGGTCTGCTACAATGGACAGCGAAGAGGAGCGAAACATTGCCTTAGAGAAGAGCATGTAGGTGTTGGCCTCTACATTTAACGAGGTGTTTGACATTTTGGGAAATAAGTTTATTTGCTTTTTTTTTTTTTTTTGCAGAGAATGAAATAAGATGCCACTTTCATGTCTACACAGTAAATATTAAGCTACAGGCTGCAGACGTTTAGCTTAGCTTAGCATAAAGACTGGAAATGGGGGAAATAGCAAGCCTGGCTCTGTCCAAAGGCTCACTGGATATAGACTGTGGTTATAATCCTGCCACTGGCCGACTATTTAGGCCGGCATCCTCCCCCCTTCCACTGTGTTAACGTTTCCAGAATCCCCTTTGCTACGGGAAACACTAACCTCCAGGCTAACAACCTAAACACTGAAAATGGCACATCTTGACAAAGATTTGGATTGTGCAATAAGGCATGCCTGCTTTGTTCTCGGCTGAATTGTTTTAAAGACCTATAATGCCTAACACAACTTGTAAACGCAACTAAGAAAAACCCAAACTCCGTCTTGCAGATGCAAATAAAGAATAAACAGTGTTTTCTGACACCGCCAGTCGCAGTTGACTGAACCTGAATTCCATCATTTTTGCCCTGGGGGTCTAACTTCAAACTGTCCCAACCCCCCACTGGATAAGCAAACTTTCTGTTGCTGCCGTCTCCGGAGCTGCTCTCCTCCCAGTGGTTTTGCCTGGTTAACATGAGCTATCACAGCAGCAGCGCTAAGACAACCCTGAGGCAATAAATGGTCCCAACAAACTCCCACCAACGCTGAAATGTCTCGACTCTGTCGTCAAACCCATTAATACCACTAAGGTAATGTTAGCCGTGTGATGCTAACAGTTAGCCCTGTCACTGTGTATGCTGCCCTCCTAAATATTGCAAGGGCACCGTTGCTGCATCCCGGGCTTTGTTCCACCTGGAATGATTGTTATTGGTTTAGAGAGGCAAAAACAATCCAAGGTTTTCCCCCTATAGCAGAATGATAATGTGTGCTTCCAGGCTGTTCTCCAGTGCTGACACAGTGCTGTGGAGACAGGTCTGGCTACGTGAGACTAGTTGAGAGATAAAAACCGACTCCCATCCTGAAACTTTCTGATTAACACTTTATATCTCGTTTGTTTTAGTCTGGACGAAAAACTGAATGTAAAAACAAGTTGTGGTTTTATAAGTGGTAATCTGGCTAAGACAAGCTAACTGTTTCCTGGCTGTATCTTGACATTTACCACACAGACATGAGAGTGGTTTAAACCTTCTTATCTAACTCTCAGCAAGAAAGTGAATTAGTGAATTCCCTGAAATGTCAGACATCATTTAACATGTACTGTATGTACATTTTAGTTTGGTAATAGCCTCTATTTGCTTTCCTAATGTCCTTAAATCTCTCTCTCAGATATGTGCTGACAGAGCTAATCGAGACAGAAAGGCTGTATGTGGAGGATCTTGGACTCATAGTGCAGGTGTGTCTCTCCTCCAGCCTATAAATCATCTGCTTATGACATTTTTAGATAACTGAGATTCCTTCATCAACATTCACGTCGTAAACTCTGAGAGGGGTTTGGTTTTGTGTGTGTGTGTGTGTGTGTGTGTGTGTGTGTGTGTGTGTGTGTGTGTGTGTGTGTGTGTGTGTGTGTAGGGGTACATGGGCACCATGGCCAATCAGGGAGTCCCAGAGGACCTGAAAGGGAAGGACAGGATTGTGTTTGGAAACATCCACCAGATCTATGACTGGCATAAGGAGTGAGTCAGAGACATCTCCTCTGTTCCCCCCGTCTGTTCCTCTGAATTTAAACCATCTCTTACAGTTAATGCAGATTTTCTGAGTTCCGCATGTTTCATTGTGGTTCAGCGTGTGTCACGTCCCCTGTGGCTATATCTATCCTGTGTGTGTGTGTGTGTGTGTGCGTGTGGTTGGATGACTGTTCCTGCCTGACCTTTTCTGCTTCGTGTTACACAGTTATTTCCTGGGAGAGCTGGAGAAATGTGTGGGTGATCCAGACAGCCTGGCCCAGCTCTTCATCAAACATGTGAGTCCACAGATCGGCGAGTTACAAACCGGGATGACAAGTTCTTTTTTCTTTCCGTCTCTGTGTGTTTTCAGTTTAGCTGAAGGTCGCAGCCGTCTCACAGATCAGAGCGCTGACTGTGTGTGTGAAGCCTTGGCCTGTCACCATCCAGATGTGTCTTCATCTCAAGGATCAGTTTGTCTGCAGGTGCAGCTGCAGAATAAACGGTCTTGTAATCATCGGCTTTCAAAGCTGACGATCAGTGTTGAAGGCGATCCACAGAGACGGCGTGTAGTGTGAAAATGGGCTGAAATTACAGATTGCAGAGCTCTATAAAAAGTATTCACGCCTACCTCATATGCAGTTGTTTAACACTGAATAGACTATTTAATTTCATAGTGAAAACAGATCTCTATAAATTCAATTTCCAAAGGACGTACTAACATAAACACAGAATAGCGGCTGAATCAAAAGACATATCACGCAGATTCAGTGTCGTAAAACATAAAAAGACTCTCTAAGGGTGGTGAATACTTTTAATTGGCATTGTTACAGCAGAAAAAAAGGGAAATATATTTTGGATTTGGTGCAGCTTTTCCAGCTCAGCTTCTCTATCTGCTTCACTCACAGTAGTGTAGCACGACTAATTAAGCTACAGCAAATTAAACCATTCTTTCTCATCCACTGGAAATATTTAATGAGCCAAAGGTCCTGCACTGGTTTAACAAAACTCCCCCCGCCCCAACAAAAAACTCTTGAGGGAAATGGGAACACAACAACGCTGAGAGGAAACCAAGAGTCAGAGCTGCTCAGAGGCTTAATACTTCTTCACACTGCCTCTCACACACAGATTATTATTTGAAATAACTGTCACATGAGCTCTCTCTCTCTTAAATTCTTTTTCCAGGAGCGGCGTCTTCACATGTACGTGGTTTACTGTCAGAACAAACCCAAATCAGAGCACATTGTCTCTGAGTACATTGAGACTTACTTTGAGGTGAGTGAACCTTTATACAACAGTTGATTTTATTAAAGCTCTATAAAGACTTTTTTCTTTTATCGTTGAACATGTTCTCTGTGTTTCCTTCGCCTGACAGGATCTCAGGCAGCAGCTGGGTCACAGGCTGCAGCTCAACGACCTGCTCATCAAACCTGTTCAGAGGATCATGAAGTATCAGCTGCTGCTGAAGGTTTGCAATTCAACACGACTGTGTAGCTGCATGTGTGGCACTGTTACACAACATTAAAGGGACAGTTCATGCCAAAATCAATACAATATATTTTTCCTCTTACCTGTAGTGCTACTTATCCATCTAGATTGTTTTAAAGCAAGTTGCAGAGTGTTGGAGGTATTCATTGTGATGCCATGTTCACACTTAACACAAAGGTGCCCCAATATGCCAATATGTCAGTTGTTGCGCAGCTGCCTTCCAGCGGTTGCCTGGCTGTTCACACCAGAAGTGCATTTCTCTGTGCTTATCAGCAAGTGATTCTGCTCCACATTTTGTCATCACACTTAGAGAGCTCTGTCTCTGTGTGCTTGTGTGTCTGTGTCCACTTGTCTCTCGCTCTCTGTTTAGACACAACTGACATATATTTGGAAGCATGGGGTGCATATTTGATCATTTATCATAATCAGATAACTTATATAACGAATCTATAATAGCCTTTATATTGTTCATAATGGATCATCAGCGTGTTTTCGTGCCAGATGTGCTCGCGGCTCGTGCAAAAAACAGACCAGACACCAAAAATTTCGCCACAGATTACAAGATGGCTGCGGAGCTCAGGCTGTGGAGTGTCCTGTATGAAAAGCCCCATTGTTTAACATGGGCCCAGAAAGGACTACAGCATCGCTTCCGCGTTCAGTGTGAACTTGGCACGAGATGTAAACCTCAATGCTGTTCTCCTTGGCTGAACTAGCTCAGTGGTGCCAGGTGAGCTAGCAGTGGTAGCAAGCTAAAGAGAAAGGGTTAAACCGAGCCTGAGATAAAACAAGAGTGGTCCAATAACAGGTAAAAGTAGCAAGCACATCCCAAAAAACTTAATGCTGGGTGCTGGACCAAAAGGTAAGTATGGAATAAAAGATAAAGTCCGCACACCAGAAACTGCCCCTGCCCTTCATCAGACATGTCTGATGAAGGGCAGGGGCCCGAAACGTAACACATGAATAAATTGTTTAAGGAGCAGTTTCTGGTGTGCAGACTTTATCTTTTATTCCATAAAACAAGAGTGAACATCGGAGCGGCGTTGCAGAACCTGAAAAGAATCAAAACTGACGCGCTGGAGATACTGAGCTTGACAGAGTGAGAGAGTGAGCAGGGGAGGAGGGCAGCACAGTGTGTGCATGAGCAGAGATCGCCACTGTGTTTGTGCTGGATTTTTTTCAAATGCCATTAGGAGCACTAGGAGAAGGCAGAAGAGCATGATATTTCCACAGATTATCCGTCTCATGTAATACTGTCAGGATATAGTGACAGTTTCTGCAATTATGACACAAAGTTATTTTTTTATAAAAGTGAACTACTTTGTCTCTAAACACACCTCTATCTGACCCCAGGACTTCCTGAAGTACTACAGCAAAGCAGGGAGGGATGCTGAGGAGCTGCAGGTACGAGCTCATTACAGAATGTGAATACATATACAGTCAGTTGCCAGTTTGTTAGGCACGCCTAGCTAAAACCAATGAGGTCTAATACAATATAAGTTATTCATGAAGGTTATAAAGGTCAGTTTTTGTTGACTGTTTCAGGCCCTGTCTACATGTATATAGATGTTTTTGAAAACAGATATTTTCCTTTACGTTTTGGCCTGACGTCCACATCCAAACAAAGTTTTATGTCAGATTTTTTTAAAATGCCTTTTAAGAAGATTTTTCCAAACTCTGGTTTCTTTTTAACTATGTGGACGTGTGAACTGGAGCATTTGGGAAACAATGCCATCATGTCCTCAATTTGTGCATGACCATTGTTACTTTGTGTAATGAGTGCACCAGAAACAACAACAACAACAATAGCAGACTACTGGTTTGTTTACAATATGTCAGCACTCCTTCATCTAATATCTACTTCACCCTGAAACATAGAGTCGCTGCACCATTTCATGAACGCCAAATTGAGGTGTTGTTTTAACTGTGTGATCATTTTAGAGGCTGCAGTTTGTGGTGCTGTTGAACTGTACACCTCTCTTCCAATTAAAATCAGTCAATCAGTCAACTTATTTGTCACATAAAATCATATCAGGCACAGTTCCAGTGAAATGTAATCCTGTCAGTGCTGGCCAGGTGTATCCGGTACTGTCTTCCTGAATTTGCTGGGAGAAAACACAACAGCCTTCATAAAAGTAAGATTTATTGCAGGGCTGTTGTACTAGACTCCATTACTTTTAGCTGCTGTACCTAATAAACTGGCAACTGTAAACTGGGATGTTATCTCCTGAGTCTGTATATCACAAAATTGTGTTTTCCCTCGCTGATTCTCCTCCATCTCATTTCTTCCATCAGAGGGCGGTGGAGGTGATGTGTTTCGTGCCAAAACGCTGTAACGATATGATGAATGTGGGCCGGCTCCAAGGTTTTGAGGTGAGAGATGGATTATTTCCTGTGCATCATGGCTGATGAAACGCACATCCAGGGTGACTTACGACAATGTTTGTGACACACGCACTGTTTCAGGGGAAAATCACAGCTCAGGGGAAGCTGCTCCAGCAGGATACCTTCTCTGTCAGCGAGGAGGAAAGCGGCATCCCGTCCAGAGCAAGGGAGAGGAGGGTCTTCCTGTTTGAGCAGCTGGTCATGTTCAGTGAGCCAATCGATAAGAAAAAGGGTTTCTCCTTGCCAGGGTATATTTTTAAAAACAGCATCAAGGTGAAGTGAAAGTGTTTTCTTTAAAACATCTTTGGTTAAGTGTGTTTTTTTTTAATGTTTAACAAGTCTCCCGTGTGCTGCAGGTCAGCTGTTTGGGCGTGGAGGAGCACTCTGAGAATGATCCATGCTTTCTGGTCCTGACCTCTCGAGGAACAAACGGCAGTGTGACGCGCTTCATCATGCAGGCATCATCTCCGGAAATACAGCAAGCTTGGCTCGACGACGTGGGGCAGATCTTAGAGACTCAGAGGAACTTCCTTAATGGTACCAGAGCTCAGTGTTAACTCAATAAAAAACACACATTTAAAGGGATACGTCCTCACTAAATAACCATTTGTATATTGGTTACTCACCCTGTGTTATGTTGTGTGTTGTTTTGTTATTGTATGTAATGTTTGTGCTCCATACCATGTGATATGGTTGTGAGTCAAACAAATGAAATGGTTTCACATCACTTCCTGTCCACCGCAGCCCTTCAGTCTCCAATAGAGTACCAGCGCAGGGAAAGCAACTCAAACAGCCTGGGCAGGAACATGAAGTCTCCAACAGCATCTGGCCTGCGACCTCACTCCTCTGCATCCATGGACCGACGCCAGCAGCCCTGCCTGCTGACTTACAACACTTCCCTGCCCTCTCTACACCCACCATACCACAGCCCGGCCATGAAAGTGGTAAGTGTGCTGCAGCGCTCCTTTAGCACATTTGTGTACATTAATAAATTTCTCCTTCTCTGACATCCTCTGTGTTTGATTTCCTTCTTCTCTCTCAAGCTTTCTAATCCCTGTGCTGTGACGACTCAAGCAGCTCTCCCTTCGCTTCCCTCCCACCAGCAGCTCAGTTCATCCAATGGCCTGCCACCCTGCAGCCAACACAGCATGCAGGTATGTCAGTCTCACTTCACACAATCATGAAAGTATCTGGTATCTAGCCATGAGCATAGTTTTTGGTTTTATTTCCTCATGTTTGACAATATCAATGTCTGAGTACTGCCACCCGAATACAGTGCAGGTTAATGGTGTTTTGTTTTTGGTGCTCACATTAATGAAAAGATATCACCAGCAAAGTCATTTTTCAACAGAAACATCCTCCCTGTTCCTGTTTATAATCCACACAACACACACAAACAGGTTTCTGACTGTTTCTTCCACTTAGCAAGACTCAGTGGAAATGTTTACACGAAAGTCAGCGACTCTGGAGAAAGATTTGAACTCAACACCCAAACAAATACACCCTCACCATCAGTGCTCCTTCAGAAGCTCCAGAAATGTCTCCAGTGTTATTTACTTTTCATTACAGTCATGGTGCAGCTTCGTTCCTTGTGGGCGAGGACGGTGAAGAGGGAGAGCAGCCTGCTCAGTCTGAGCTACTTTGTTTGTTTCCCCTTTACAGTGCCGGGGCTGTGTATGAACACCAGATTTTTTTCAGGGCACACAGAAAGGACAGATAGTGGACCATGAGAAGATACTCACTGAGTTGGACAAACATATTATTGGATTTAAGATTGCAGACTGAACCTTGAAGTACATTGTCTCCAGCCAGAAAGCTTGGTGATGATTTTTTAAACTGACCTTTTCAGTGCTGTGAGCACGGCAAACACATTTCCAGACTACAGTTAGAAAATATGTTTCATGTGGGTGAACATAAAACAGACTTGAAAGAAGATTTAACAGCAGCTGAGGATCTTTTTTGTTGACTTCAGACTTTTTAATGCTGAATATACTTAAAATACCTAAAGTCAAAGTATGTATATGTTCCATGCTGTCAGTGTTTTCCTGTTCGCTCTGATGTTCCTGGATTAATATCACTGCTGCATTTTACTGCTGTATATGTTTAAGGTTGAGCTCATTTTAACTTCTTTATACACTGTTGGATAGTTTAATGTACAGCAATGCTTCATATTCTCTATAAGATCATCATGTGCTTGTAGCGTTGCTCTCCTGTGAGAACCACGCATCCCTAAAAAGTCAATTTTTCACAATGTCAGAAAAACAACCGTGTTTTTAGTTTTGTGACAACACATTTTTCAGCTGATCCAAGAGGGTTTTAAAGAGTTTATTTAGCTCAGGAAGTAGGAGAATTTTCTCAACACATGAAAGAACACTTCATCCTTTGGTTTATCACAAACATTCAACATCAACACATCATCAACGTCTAAGTTCACAAATGCAACATGCCAAAGCTTACTTTAGAGGATATAGAGGATATGTATTGCTTGATACAGACAGATAACTCTGAGGACTTTGTTTTTTTGTGAAAATAATAAGTAAATTACTTAAACAAAACAGTGAGCAGAGATTCCCGTCATAATCAGTGATCAGATGTTCAAGTGTACAAGTTGTGTTCAGTACACTGTGACATCACTGTTTAGTGTGGTTACAAGTGCAACACAGATCACTTCTACCGACACATTAAAAAGCTTTCCACCAGACAGGAAAGTGAAATGCTGTTTTCAGCCGTGTATCACAATAAGTTCCTTTTTAAACTCACTCTGTTAAAAGGATTCTTTATTTATGTGTTAACTTGTGTTCAGTAAAAATAAGCTGGTACTTGAACACCTCTGTCGATACAACTGATTCAGTGCTGCAGCTGTGAGATTCATCAGCTTAGGTTACACACTTTAAAACTACCCCTTTAGGTGTTTATTGTGAAAGTACAAATAACATTAACATTGGTTTTAAAGCTGGGTGGTTCAGATGGAGCTGTTCTCTCCGTCGGCAGCCTGAGGCAGTTTGTTGTCCTGATCACTGATGATGAGAGGAAATGACTCTCTGGTTGCCTTTGTCAAATATCCTGTTGTTGTTTCTGCGTGGATTTACAAACCAGGTCGACCTAATCTGTGGCCGGTGTCGTTCAGTCATCCAGTTTAGGGAAACCCCACTGACCTGCTGTTTTATCTTATTCGCTCAGACTTCCACCAAGAAGAGGAAATGGTTTGATCACATATTAAAAGTGTTTATCTGGCCTGATTCCACAAAGACGCTCTCGACCTCTTGTGGTACTTTTTTGTGCTTTTAGATCAGCAGTGTTTCCACCCTGCTTAATGTGCATGAGCACAGACAGGTTTCTCTTTTTTATGGCGCTTATCTGACTTTCCTGTGCATTCAATTTTTTATGTGACAGCTTCATAAAGTTATTTATATAAAATCCTGTGCCGATTAGGTTGAAGCATAAACTTTGGTTGTAGTTTTTTGTGTGGTTCATGTCAAAACTTGAGGAGCACAAAAATAAACATCCTTTCAAAGCTGCACTATGTAAACCCCAATTCCCTCATTCAACTTTATTTTTTATTTTTTTGCAAACATCTTGCACTCCAAACTTTTAGTTTAGTACAATAGAATAACATATACTTTTTGACTTCACTAGACACCAAATAAATGTGTCACATGACCCTTGTCTGACAGGAACTTTGTCAGTTTAACATAACTTTGTTGTTGCAGCTTGAGCATTTAACTCTATGTCATAAAATACAAAACACTGAGTATACATTTTACAACCATTTCTTGTATTTCATTGAAGCTTTAATATAAATTGTGGCAAGCTTAATTTTCTCAGTTGCTAGACTAAGACAATGAGATTAACTCTGAACCAGGAAGTGCTCTCTATTTCACATCAGCTCAACTTTGTGTTAAACTTTCTATTATCCACACAGGTGGGACGTCACTAACTGTGTATATGATTTAACTTATAGTGCAAAGTGTCTTTTACCACATTATCAGTAACCCATTAGAACCATTGTGAAATACATAAACATTAATCACTGTGTAATGGGTAACCTGAATACTTTAGATCACATTTAAACACTGTTGCCTTCGGCTTATGGCCTTAAACACATTGACACACAGCTGGCTGGGTAACTCTTTAGTCAGATTAACTCAAAACTCAAAAATTGTTAACTTAACATAAAAAATCATGTCAAGTTGTCAAGTGAACATAAAGTTTTTATGTCATTTTGACAATCCTGGCATTTGTGTAAACTTTACATTAAAAGTTTGTGTCATGTATGGATTGCAGTTTACAGTGATATACCGCACAGACCCACAAAGAATTATCACCTCACACAGATTTCCTCAGCTCTATGGAGTTTTTTGGTGTCTTTCAGCTTGTTGTTTTGGTTTTACACCCCCCAACTTAACTGTCTTAGTTCACTTTAGCTGCTTTGATCAGCTTGGTTTCAAGTAACAACAGGTTTTACCCACTGTACATTTCCTGCTCAGCACCAAATGAGCCAAAGTTTACGACTAGCTGGTGAACATAATGAAACATTTAGCAGCTAAAGAGTGAGATATTTCCTTCAGGAGTTTGTGGAGAATGAAACAAAAAATCAATTACTGTGACTTTACTTTTACAGTATAATATAGTCAAGATTGTTAAAGGAATACTTAACCCCAGATATCATTAGTATATCAGTCACTGACCCTATGTTATGTTGAGTTCATGACGAAAACTTTGTTTTTCTCACATGCCTTCAGTGAATGAAGAATCCAAAAGTTAAGAAAATTCTTGATGAACTGAAGTAAAAGGGCACCATGTTTAATAAAAGTAAGAATAGCGTTTTCTTTACAAATTCAACCTAAGACGGGGCGAGCAATTGAAATAATAAATACAATACAATACAATACAAAACGAATAATCATTTGGGGGGTGAATTATTCCTTTAATGTTTTATATCAGGGTGATGTGATTAACTCCATGAATCCTTTTTATCTCATTATTTTGCCATCTGGTAGTTCAGAAATGATGAACATCTCTCTCTTTGGCCGTTGTCTTTTAAAATTATTTTAATTTAATTTACAAAGTAATATAGAGCATTTTATTTACATTAAGGCCACCCAAAAAGACAGAATGATAAATTTGTAATCAGTGTTTACAGCAGTAAGGAAACAAATTGTGAGGTGTTGTGTGTGATTTCTATGAACTGTATCTGTTTAAAGAACTTAAATCTTTTTGTAACACTGGAAATATAACATGTTCTTTCAATGCACATTTAAACCACACAAGTATTGAAAAACATTTAATTTTTCTTCCTCTCAGGGTGTGACTGCCAGTTTCCAGGCGACTACATTAAACAAGGGCGCACATCAGCCAAACAACCTGGATCATCTGAAGGAGAGCGAGCAGTAATGACCTGCGGTGTCAGATGACCTCACTTTACCTTTTTGGAGTCGGAGTGCCTCGACTCGTGCTCAGTCAGCACTGTTCGTCTCACTCCTGTTCAGAAGTCATTCAAGGTCTCACTGTCTCCATTTTTCACGTTTTCTCCTGAACATCCCTCCAGATTTCCTCCAGATACCACCATGCTTTAGGCTAACCTGGTTTTGATCTTGTATAATCATACTGGTGTGAGTGTAAACAGTGAATACACACACGTCTACAGATGGTGATGGCTGATAAGATGTGTGAGAATATGGTTTTAAGCACCACAAAGACTCTACTTCATATTGTATATGTATGAATTTCTTACTTTTTCCAATGAAAATTCATGGATGGATATTTTTGTAAAGCTCAATATTTTCACAGGGGACCAATTCCACTTTATTCCCGGTGAGACATCTGATCTCAGATCCCTTCATGCAATTTTACACTCTGCGTCCTCAAATGACTGCATCCATGAAATCACTGACTGACTGCAGATTCCAGCTCCACTATGGGATCTGAATCCATACGCGTTGTGTATGTGTCTGTGTGCTCCCTGCAGATTAGCAAATAGTTGTGTTTTCCCCTTGGTGGGCTATTTTAACCCCTGCCATTGTTAGAGTGTTATCTGGACGAAACACATTTGCAAACTCACACAGAGCTCGCGTCCTAATCAGGCAGAGAGAGGAAAAAGGGAACAAAGATAAAACTGAGGTGCTCACCTGTCACTGTCATCTTGAATGTACATAATCTCATATGGGATCATATTAATAAAACTCTGTGACCTGTGGCGTCCTGATATACAAGCGAAATTAAAGAGAAATGCTGTTCAGATTTTTGTCATTTCCATTTTGTTGAACTTGTACCAACTACATGAAGTCTGAATTATATTTAAAGATCGTCTCCACTCAGAAATGTGCTTTTCTCATGTAGACTAGAGAGCTGTTTTCACATCTGTCTACTGAGGGGGACGATGTCTGTGGACTTTCCCAAAATCTGTAACTCAAACGAACACCAGGCAGACTAGATTAGGTACATCACTAATATGAAAGCCAACTAATACTGGAAACACACATGGATGGGGGGACGGAGGAACAGACTTTGACACAACTCTGGCAAAGAAACCTGAAACCTCCAGCGCACAGCAGGCTTGTCAGTGCAAAGGACAAATTCTGCATTAGCATAATGAAAATATAGGGAGGCATAGCTCAGTCAGTGGGGACTTGGCTGGGGAACCAGAGGGTTGTATGGACTGGCAGCTGGAGAGATGTCCCTGGGGCCACTGCTTAGGTGCCCTTGAACCAGGCACCAAACTCCCGAACTGCTCCATAGAATGGCAGCCATATTACGGCATCCCTAGTCTGAGTGGGCAGAAGTTTGCTGCATAGATCAGCCTCTCATTGGGCGGAACTAGCCACCCGCTGAAGTCCCGCCCTACCACCTCCGGTTGTGTAGCAGTTTTCAACACATCCTTTACTAACTTTTGCAGTGTTTGATCTCGCAGGGATGTAGCCATTTTTCTGCCATGGTTCGCGTCCTGTAGGCAATATTTTTGCAAGCACACCATTGCTGGCACTGCCAAGAACGATTGTGATTGGTTGAAAGAAATAAAAAAAGCCGGGTGTTTTTTTCTCCAATCTTAAAGTGAGAGTCAGCGCAGCCAGACCTTTCTTTTCTTGAGAAAGGTCTGGTGAGTGAGACTACGGCATCCCTAGACTAGTGCTAGGGGCGCAGTAATATGGCTGATCCAGCACTAGTCTCACATAGCCAGACCTATATATAGCCACACTTTTTTAGGGCAGTGCCAACACTGGGGCAAGAAGAAAGCAAAAGCTAAACCTTTGAAAGCAGCAGTGGTGATGGTCAGGGTGAAGGCCAGATCCAGAAGTTCTAAGTAGCCCCTTTTGCACTGCCTGTTAAGGGTCGGAATATTGTGCCGTCCCGTCTTGCTCTATATAAGGCATGATTGCAGAATAGGGAGACAGACAGACAGAGAGGCCTTTAAGTTGCCATGGGAGGCGGTAACAGCGCCGAAAGGGTGTCTGTATAAACAGGACAGCCGGCAGGACGGGATCATGGGAGGCACAGGTGTGACATTTTGACAACATGTTATGCGTGTGACCCATCGCAAGAGGTTTAAAAAGTAGCTGCTAGCAGTTAGCAGCTAACTCAAAGAAGAAGAGTGGCCGAAAATGTCCACCAGGACAATATCAGCTGTTATATAACAGGGACGATAAATGATTTTTATTGACATGTTAATGCCATGGTTGTTGTTCAGACAGCACTGTCGACGTTTATATGTCACACTGGAGCCCAGTGCTGTTGTGTTACATGTCGTGCCCGTCATGTCTCTTTTGATTCTGCAAAGCTGCGATACAGTGTATAATCACACCGGAGCGGAATGATGCCACTGTCATTCAGTGCTGTGTAAAAATGCAAAGGAGGTATAACGAGGGGTCTTTTTAGCGGCCCTATAGCGCAATCTCTGTGTGAAATGGCTCAGTGGGGTAAAAAAGAAGATGTGCTTCCTGGGGTCTTCAGAGATTTTTGTTTTGTTTTTTTGGTTTGGTTGTTGTTTTTTTAAGTGGGAAAACCGTGTTAAACAAAATATTAACCATAGCATTCTATTATTACATACTTTAAAACTTGTCTGGAGGGGAACTTTAATGATATCTACAATAATTTAGAGCCACTGTATGTTGTAGCGTAAAACACTTCCTCATGTTTCCCAGTCACGGCTGGATACCACAACAGGCCTGGCATGTAAAAGGCCCCACAACCCTTCCAGGAGCAAGACACCAAGACAGAAAGAGACAACAAACAAAGCAGCGCGTCTCTTTGTAGTAATTTTGCATTTCTTCTTAGTTGTTTTTTGTTGTCTTTGTTGTTGCTGTGCAACATTTTGCAATTATTAACTCATTCCGTGTGTCTTTATGGTCATTTGACTTTCTTACAAGAACAATGAACTGCCACTTCACACAGAGATTCTGGTCCAGGAGCCCTCTGCTTGCCTGTTCAGTTATCCATCCACCCTCCCAGTGTGCTGTGAATATGAGCATGTACTTTGGAGTATATGAATCCTACAGTGACTTAGTTACTGCACGGTCTTTTCTAGCTTTAGAGAACTGCACAAATTCACTGCAGGAAACTATGAACAGTTACACTTAGATTCTCCTGAAGCCACCACTCCAGGATACTTCAGTGAGGAGATTAAAGCCTGCTGATGTGTTTTCTCTCATTTCACATTTGCTTTAAAGTCAGTTTTTCATACCATAATCGGTGTCAGGGGCCCATGTTACCTTATTATATTATACAGAGTATCATCATGGCTTTCATTGTCTTAACCCTCTTAACAAAGTAGATTTTCAACTTGGAAAAGTGTACAAAAACAAGTCTGAGTGCACTGAATGAGTTTTAATTTAACGGAGAAGGTGTTGGTATACAGCGCCCTCTATTGGAATTGGCAACATTATCAATATGAAATTCTTTGATTTGTTAATATCATATATTTGAAATCATGATCATTTTGTATCTATAGACAGATCTATTGAAATGACAGGAGAGTTGTGGTTGAGTGACTGATGGTGGAGGCAGGACAAAAAAAAAGTGCCTGCCTTGCTCGAATATGACACCAGCTCTTTCACCTGGCTGCTGTTTTACATCACAACAATCAAACAGAAAGTTCCTGTCTGTTTCCTGTGTGCGGTTGATGGCTTGGTGTGGTTCCACATGGTTTTTTAAATGCGTGCCATACTTCAGCTCTCTAAGTGACAGACTTCCCTGCAACCCACAGAGCATCGCAGGTTGTTTGTGTCCGGATGGCACATCATGTCCCAAAGGCTCACAGGTCATTTACACTGTGCTTTGGTCGAAGTGTGGTCGTGAACAAATAATATGAACTTACTGTACATGCACACTGCCTTTATTAGCAGCCCCTCCTACATAATCTACAACATGTCTGTAAACACAATATGTGTTGCCTTCTGCGCACAGCTCAACATGAATACTAGCCCGTAAATATGCTGTAAATTTACATTTTCTTGAATTCTAATATCCTTCGGTTGTTTTTGGACATCATAATGTGCATCACGGAGCATCACTGTGGCTCTGTGGTTACAGCTGTTGCCTCACAGCAAAAATAAGCGACATGTGAACTTTGACCATGGTCTTAAAAAAACAAAACAAGCTAACACTTTTGAGGCTGTTGCTTCTTTAGCTGTCTCCCTTGTTCCTCCAGATCTATCCTGGAGTCACAAAATAATGACTGTCATAAAGTTAACCAATATAAAAGACTATATGAACCCATGACTTTATGATGCAAGTGCCAACTGCTGCATTTTACAAAAAGAAAACAAAGAAAAAAACAAAAAAACAGACACTATTTTCTGTCACACAGTCAACATAGAATTTAAATGGAGTCCTGTGAGGATGTCACAGTCCAACGTTTCTAGGAGCACTGATAAAAACTGCTGACCAAGACCTTTGCTTTCATACATTTTGTTTTGTAATAAGTGTCTCACACTTTCGGAGTTGGACAGGGAGTAAAGCAGACTTTCTCAACCAATGGGTCTGTGCCCATGTGTGGGCCGTGAGCAACCTCTAAATGTCTTCAAGTCGAAGCTAGTGGGCCGCTCAGTTTTCACACTAACCCGCAGGCTGTGGTGTGGTGTATAATGGAAAAGTTCCTGAGGTGAAAAAATGACAGTAGTGCTCCTATTTCACACAAAAATATTAAAAGTGTGTTTGTAGATACAGCCTAGATTGCATTGAACATGGTTTTGTCAATGGAGATGATGACTCAGAGCCCAAAGCCAAATGTGAGGAGTGTGACTTGACACTCTCTAATGAGGCGCTAAAGCCTTTCACACTTCATCTTGAGACCTGAGACACGACATCCAACTCTTGCAGGAAAGCTGGCTGACTACTCTAAAAGAAAAGAAAATGGACTACAAATACAGACAAGGCCTATTGTTTCTTTGGCTGCACAATCTAAAGATGCATTAAAAGCCAGAAACCAAGGACGGCTTTACAAAAGTGGAGAAATTGGTGCTGCCAGCTGCTGTGGAGATGTGCCAAGAGACAGTTACAAGTCTAAATAGGTGGCCATTGAACTAGAAAAGGTTGTGAACTCCTGGTCCCAATTGGTCCAGCCAAAGGGTCCAGACTTCACATTAGTTCAAGGTCCCACAGTTTAATACATTCAGTGTCACACTTGCGTTTGAGCTAGTTTGCTGTCTCTGTAAAGTAGCTAACGCTTGGTCACTCACTCTACAGCAGAAAACGCCACTTCAAAATAAAAGCTCTGTGCTGGAGATTTACTGTACTTAAAAATAAAGTGGATTTTTGTTTTTTTACAAACCTGACAGGTTTGCGAGGCACATGTGGTTCATTCAGAATGGGCTTGCGAGTCTGGTCTCACTCCGAAGTTGTCGAAATCTGGCACTTGGGCAGTGACTTTCGGCATCAGACACTGTGATAGTTTAATGGCACCCGGCGGCATTGCAGGAAACGCAGCAGGACAAGGACGAAAATTAAGGTGGTGAATGTCTGAGTGGGGTGGGTAGGAGTGGTGGTGCATGGGTCCAACAAACATCGACTTTCACCCCAATGTAAATGGAAGTGTATCTTGAAAGAAGACAATGCATGTAACAGGCAGAACGTGTTCAACCAACGCAGCCAGGGTACCTTGCATGTCGTACGTGGACATAGAAAGTCCAAGACCAAGCATGTCAGTATGTGACGAGGTCGGAGTGAGAATGTGTTGGGCTTGCGACTCACTTTTGGACCGCTACCCACCAGTTGGGAACCACTGCCTTAAAAGACACTTGACTATAATGTAGACCTAACCTTTACAACCTGCCGTCCCAGCCTCCACACATTAATTTGGGCAATGAAAGAGAGGAGTTTGTTTCCACAGATATTTTAATATGTCAACTTCTAAAATAAATTAAAGTAAAAATGCTCATAATTCTGTGATCATTCAACTCACGCCAGTGGTTTTTGGGTAAAGCAGGCAAGTTAAAGTTCTGTGTAAACACAATAAACATCACCGTTTGATAAAAAAAAAAAAAAAAGCTCAGCTATAGATCTGTTGATGGTCACAAAGTCCTGACATGAAACAAATGTTTGAACACGCCACTACACAAAAGTCTTTTATGATACTGTCACTGATGAAGTTTCATTCTGACCCCTGTCGACAGAGCGTCATATTTTGGTCAACAAACAAAAAAGAAAAATCCATGACAGAGAATCACACAAAAATAGTTTTAAATATTCTTCTCAAGATTTAAAAAAAAAAAAAAAATCAGCTGATAAATCTCTGGCACCTCTTTGCTAATAACAAATAACTGTTAAAAAGTCATTTGACTTATTAGGAAACAATAGAGTGATACAAGGGCGCCATCTAAAGGCCATGGTATAAAACAACAGCATCATCACTTCAGGCATGAGTGTCAGTCTTTGATATACAGTAACTCTCCAGAGAGTCAGTATAAAAACAGGGTTTTCAAGCATCAGTGCCTCACAGCCTCGACTTATCTCAGTGACTTTTTCTCACCTCAGTTTTCAGACTACTCACACTGTGTTTCAAGAGGTTAAAGGTCCAGTGTGTAGGATTTAGGGGGTTATACTGGCAGAAAATGAACATCATGTAATAGGTGTTTTCTTTAGTGTATAATCACTTGAAAATAAAATTGTTGTTTTGCGTAGAATGAGCTGTTTATACCTACATAGGGAGTGGGTCCTCATCTTCAGAGATCTCCATGTTGCATCGGCATCACCATGTTTCTACAGTAGCCCAGAATGGACAAACCAAACACTGGCTGCAGATAGGGCCATTCACATTTTTGCGATAGCCCTTCTGTGACAAGAGTGTCAGAAAAACACTGATTTCTTTCACATGAAACTGCTTTATTTAGTGTTTTTACTGTTAAACCACCAAGTCTGTTTGTTTTGGAGAGGAAGAGACCGCTAAAAACATCCAGAACAATAAACGCTGAAGGAATTCTAACCAGGAGAAGTTTCAGCTGGTTGCAACCTCCAGTCTTCACCACTGGATGCCACTAAATCCCCCTAAATCTTACACACTGTTCCTTTAATTTACCATCGAACTCTCATTAATTCTGTCTCAATGTGCTAGTTTTTTTTTCTTATGATGAGGAAAAATAAACATGCACTTTGGTTCATTCAACTTTTTCTTTTAGGCAGCACGAAAAGATGCAGTCACTGTCTTTGTCATTCATCAGCGTGCACTGGACAGAAACGCTCCTCCTCTTCTTGTTTAGATGTTTGTTGAGAGCGACAGACAGCAGAGGACAAAAACAAACAAGGCTGCTCCCAGATCAGGTAATGCCAGATCTGTTTGCGATGGGACCGAAAGTTTCTCCTCCTCAGACGTGATTAATTGCTCACAGATGACACGTAGGATTCTTGGTTGGGGTGGGGGGGGGTGGGGGGGGGGGGTATGGATGGCAAAACCGAACACACAGAGATAAAAACACCCAAAAGCCAGCAGCCGAACCTTTGGCACAACGAGTCAGTCGCAGAGTGCAGGTACCGCAGGTGGAAAAGTTCTGAATGCGTTCTTCATGTGGCATTGGTGAGAAGAATACCTACAGTGTGCTTTGTGTCTGCAGGATTGTCACTTTCCGAGAAGTGTCCCCTTGTCCTCAGACACTGCTATTGCTTTTCCAGGCTATTGTTTGGATAGTGCAAATTGAAGGAGGACACATGTACCTCTGTTCATATTAACCTTGAATGACTCAGACTGTAAAGATGCTACCTGTTGGGTTTTAAAAGCTTGGTCTCTGTGTTACGACAAGTCGAGGGTGTGTCGCCACATACGATTTGAATCCTTGAATTAATCAAAATGATATTGGGATTGAAGTGGGTCTGTGTAAACAAGATGTTTGTTACTACAGCTGATTCTCTTCTCTCTGGAGAGCCTAGGCCTTCTTCATATTCACTGAAGACTTTTTTTTAGCACTGACAGAATAAACATGCTAAAACTGCTCTAAAGGCGCATTTTCTCTACACTGAAGCTTGAATCTTCTCGTGAAGGTTTTCAAGAAAAGGCTAACCAAAGTCGGAAATCTGATCTGAGAGGCGGAGGAAGAGAACTTCTTTGGCAACTCAGGAGGAGCAGAGGAACCCTCGGGATAAGGAGGAGAGGAGCTAATTATGAGTCAAACACTGAAATCGGTTCTTGAAGAACAGGAGGCCATTTTTCGTGTGGGTGGCTTCAGAGGAGGCCGGCGGGTAACGAAACTTGGCATAAGCCTTGTTGCTCTCTGATTGGCTGACCCAGGGGAGTTTGATTTTGGTCGCGTGGTTGACAATGACATCATCACAAGAGCCCACGTGGAGAGATCCCAGGCCGTCGATGAAAAACTCTGCAAAACAAACACAAGATAAATGATTCAGCCAAATACATTCAGAACTTCAGCTCACTTCAACCCTAAGAGAGACAGGGAATCAATGGCCATCTTGGCCGACGATCACAGCCTACAATACTGTCACTTAGAGGCTGTAGAGTTACAGTACTGGCATCCATTGGTACCAAACATGTCAAGCTAGCTTTTTGGGAAGGGGGCAAAATAATGCCCTAAAGTTAGCCTACATTTCGGTAGGGGAAAAACTGGCATGGTCATTTTCACAGGGTATACCACTTCTTTGTGGCATACACTGTTGACCTGCTATCCCCCTCTAAATATCCCCTGTGGTGGGTCTCAGTTAATCTAAAGTCTAACTGACTTAACCTCTTAAACCTCACGCAGTAGGCTAGCCTTTCCTCAAAACCTCAAGATTTCTACAATAACTCTTCCAAAGACACCAGATATGTCAAGTATAGGAAAAATGAAATAAAATACAAAATACACAATGAAAATTGATGTACAAGACATTTAGAATATTTCCATTTGCTGGAACAATGCAGCCATAAAACATGAGAGGATATCACACGACGTAAAAGCTAATGGGCGAGAAGTGGGAAACTGGATATTCGAGGGCTAAACTGAAGTTAAATTTAATTTTCTTTCATTAGTGCATTTAATTTAATTACAGAGCACTGTTTCTGGGATGTCGGCACACGCTGATTAGAAAACTTCACAGTATAATTTCTTTGCAATGATTATCTTGGTATATGATACTATCTCAATGACTGGTCGCTACCTTTATATAAAGCCCCAAACTCACTGAGGTAAATTTAATCTGCAGTGCAAACCAGTGAAGACAGACCAACTACCATCCATGCCTTCACATCTTGTATAATTTCCTCTAAGTACAAAGAACCACTACGAAAAAAATTGTCAAATCACGTCATGTAGGATTACTATGTGTACTCGTGTAGAGGTGGGACACAGTTTTCACCTCTTTAACATCCTGCTCTGATAAATGTGTATTTACCATCACGCTGCTGTGTCTTCTCTACATGTGGGACTTTAAGAAAATGACTATCATGTGTTCATTGTCATAATCATAATGCTAAAACACAATATATACATCCAGAGTGTCTATTTGCACCTGGGAGAGAACAGTCACACTGCAGCTATTCAGCTATTTTCACACATGCCTATGACACCTTACTATGAATCCCACTGTGTGCTGTGACTGGCTAGTACTGTCACATTGATGCTAGGGCGCAGGAAGGGCAGGGAGGTGGGTGTAGAGAGTGCTGCAGCACCCCCTATTGACAAGGGGTGGAAAAACACAGTCTGTAAATGGATGGCTACTGTACCATAAATTGTGGGCTGAAAAAAAGTTTAAAGAGTGCATATTTAATTAATTCTTCAAATCTAATGTGAAAATTACATCACATCAGGTCAAAGTGCAAGGGTCAGGGTCAGCTCATGGAGCAGCTAATGTTAACCTTGGGGAGGGTTAGGGATATTCATTTCTCTGAGATTAAATGGTGAATTTAAGAGAAAAAACTCACAAATGTACTGCCAGAAAGTCAGGTAACGTCATATATAGACTAACAAAATCCACGGAGAAAGTAAGATATGGTGGATGACGGGATAAGCACTGGATTTACACACAGGAGACTGGGACTGGCTTATTATTTTTAGACTCAAATGACTTATTATTTTCAGTTTTTAGGATGTACAAAGCTGCTGCATGCACACTGTGTACATGAACAGTAGCAGAAAAGACTTGTCCGTGGTAATGTCATATTACGAAGTTGCTAGAACACCCATGAATATACACTCTGGGTGTAAACAGCATTTTTGATTATGGACTCCTGGGTGATAATAGTATGTACTGTAAACATGTTTAAATTACATTGTTTACAGTCATATCTCTGCTCCCATCTGTATGTAATTCTTATTGTACTCACCCAGGTGAGCTACTCTGGTGAGGCGCGGGTCAAAGCCGACCTGCTGGACTTTGTCGGTGCGAGCCAGGAAGAAGTTGATGACCCCGTCAGTCACAACACAGTTGGGGAAACCTTGGATGATGTGATGAAATCCTCTCCTCATGTGTAAACAGTCACCATCCTCCTCCCCTGACTCAATGGAGATGGTCTGTCTGTAGGTGGCAGTGTAACCTGTGGCCTCCCGCACTGCACCACCCACCTGGACACACACACAAACACACACACTAACATGAGTGACAGCAACACCACCACCGTCACAGTCAATTAAAACGAAGGGGCCATCCCTCACCAGATCCAGAGTGGTTCTCTCTAAAACATCCACCAGTTTCTCCAGCTTGGTGTTGGCTGTGAAGATGAAGTCATCATCCACCCATAGAACATACTTTGTGGTCACCTGCGAGACGGCCAGGTTTCGTCCAGCAAACCAACCCTGTGACACATGGCGTACAGCTTAAACACCAAAGAGCACCAATGTGACATTAAAAGACTTAAAGAGACAATCCACCATCTTTTTTGTGGATGTTCAGTCAGTGTTGATGGTAAAAGTACTCGCTTAAAGCTATAAAGTCATCACTGCGCTTTAAATAGACAGAGAAAGCTGAGCTGGCAACTACAAAACGTGTTGTTCCTCCTGCACCCAGCTCCATTATTTGACAAAACAGTGATGTAGTTGGAGGCAAGAAGAACTACAGGCTGGATTTCTCCAGCTGCTGAGAGCAAACATCGACACTGGAAAAGACAAATGAAGCTCTAGTGAAAGTTCAGTCAGGAAGACAATACTTTTCATGCTCAGGCTGTAAGTTTCTTTCTCACCCTGCCCTTTCACTCCTTGCACGTATGCTCACTCACTATCTCTGGGTGTCATTGTCTAGGTAGGTCAATTCAGTCATCAGCTGATTCTTAATCAACCAGTAGCACAGCGACACACCTTTTCTGTCAGCCTATCATCTTAACGCTCCTCATTTTAAATATGGTTCTCTCTCTGCTGTAGTTCTTTCTTGATGCCATTGTGCCTGCCCTCCACCTCCCCATCACCACCCAGTCTTTACGGATTCATCAGCCTCATCCACCTCAGCAGTCAGCAGCCTCAGAGTCAGCAGCCACCACCACCACCAGTGTCTGGACTCCATGGGGGGATTGATCCTGCTGCTGCTCAAATGTCCCTAATTCACAAAATATCTCCCTCTGGTGTCCAAGCGCCAAAGAAAATCTTAATCAGCACAAATTATCTGTTAATTTATACACTCATATTCTGTATTAAATGTTATCTTAACTTCAGTCTTCTGTCTCTCCTGATTGAACTTAGACCAGCAGGGCCAAGAGGGCAAATGACTACTGAGTATTTTTGTCATTTACCTCCAGTGTAAGCTATGCTGTTGAGTTACCTCTTAACGAAGGTTCTGAGTAATCCAAGTTGGGCTTTTACTGTAAAAGGCGAAAAACAGATGGAGTGAAGCTGCAGTGTTGCTCTAGTTCAGACTGCAGAGCCTCTGTGTTTTTATTTTGTCACCTGCAGAAGTATGGGCATAACTCATAAACCTCAGCTACACTACTGTTTTGCCAACAAAGCAATAACTATAGGCATCAGAGGCTCACTTGCAATGCATCATGGGACATGTAGGCATCTCAAGCACTGCTCTGTGAGCAGGAGAACTCTGCTTTCTTGGTGAGTATGGCACACACTGAGGAATTCATTGCTTCAGTTGACTACATTTACCATTAATGCTGACTGGATATCCACATAAAACATGTGTATGTCTGACACTTCCCCTACCTTTCCAAAAGGCATGATGTAATGTTCGATGTAAGGCCCGGAAATTGTTTTGGGGTTTTCGCTGTCGTCGGCGATTACTATGGTGACAGTGGGGTAGTATTTTCTCACGCTGTCGATAAGATCTTGGAGCTTATCATAACGCAGGAAAGTCTTTGTTGCTATGGTAACAAGGGCACTGACGTTGTATTCTACGGAAAAGGGAGATCAAACAACCATTAGAGGATATTTGGCTTTTGTCTTCAGAGCAGATGATTATATTAAAAAAATATAAGGCTTATGATTGAAGGTGTTGTGTTTTACCTCCCTTGGATCCTGTGTTGTACAGTTTGGGTGTCACACCATGCCGAATCTTGATACTGAAGCTGGCTTGATGTCCCTCTGTCTCAAACTGCACTGAAAGACACAACAAAAACTAGTTTTAATGAATTTAATCAGTGTAATAGGATCTACCCGAGGCTGATGGCTCCACAGTTGTTAATATCCTGATTGGAGTAAAACATCTACATGTACTCAATGTCATATTTTGTAACTATCCACTAAAGATGAATAATTATTAACACTGCCATATGAGGGTAACAGGACGTGAACAATCTAGACAGATAAAATTGGTCCTTGGTCAGGCGTTGACCATTGTTACTAGTGAAGCAGGCCGTATTTTTAGACTGCCTCCTGATTGGCTGCCAAGCTTTACACAAAGAGATAGTGTCCAAACCTTTGCAAATATTGGACTATTATTTCTACATGGTGACCAACAGCCAGTGTGGAGCCGTTAAAAGGAAAAACTAACACTAACACATTGAATTATTAGATCAAATCCAATCAAATCTTTAAAGCAATAGTTTGACATTTTGGGAAACATGTTTTTCGTCTTCTGGTGGACAGTTAGGTGAGAAGATTGAAACCACTCTCATGTTTGTATGGAGCTACAGCCAGTTAGCTTAGCATGGCATAAGGACTGGAAACGGAGGGAAATGACTTGCCTGGCTTTGTCAGAGGGTAACATAATACACCTCCAAAGCTAAAAAATGCACATTTTACAGTTGTTTGCCCAATCTGTGAGAAAACAGACATGTAAAAGAAACAATTTCTTGGCTGGGGGCCCGGCGCCAGTCACATCCTGGAATAGAGTGCTACAGGAATGAGTCCTAAAAGCCGGAATTGAGATAGCATGTTAGCACCTCTGGTTCCCACTTACTGAAATCAGTGGATTTTTGGTTAGATGCCTGAAATAAGCTCTGTGGTTCACACAAGCTTAAGAGACTTTTACGTTTTGTTCTACGACGTAAAATACATCAGTAAATACCCTGCACATGATTTTGAAACGTCTACTTGTCTTAAAGGTCCAGTGCGTAGGATTTAGGCTGATATATTGGCAGAAATTCAATACAATAAGTATGTTTTCCTTAGTGTATAATCACCTGGAAATAAGAATTGTTGTGTTTCTGTTATCTTAGAATGAGCCGTTTAAATCTACGTAGGGAGCAGGTTTATGGAGATCACCATGTTGCACCTCCATGTTTCTACAGTAGCCAAGATTGGACAAACCAAACACTGACTCTGGATAGGGCCAATTAAGTTTTCACATTGGCCACCTTAGTAAGAAGCCCATCTGCAATGAGCAATGTCGGGTAAACATTGATTTATGATGTAAAACTGCTGTATGTTATGTTTTTCTTTCTGGTTTTCATCACCTGGTCTGTTTATTTCGGAGAGGAGGAGACCTCTGTTGATAATTCGACTTTTGGTAAAAACCTCCTGAACAATAAACAGTGAAGGATTTCTAGCCAGGAGAAATTTCAGCTGATTGCAATCTGCAGTCGTCACCACTAGAGGCCACTAAATCCCCCTAAATCTTATACACTTCACCTTTAAAAAAGACAGTTGCTAGCAGGTGGCTAAAGGAGACTGCAGAACGTCATCATGCCTTACACGGTTTTACAGCCTTGTGGTGGCAATGCTGAAGTCAGCTGTCATTTATAGCCTAACATTAGCTTTTTACTTCTAGCGACTGCACTTATGGTTCAAAAATAATAATAGAGGTTTTCATTTGTAAACAAAATCTGTCATAATCTTTTGTTTGCCACAGAGCAAACTAATGCTAATGGAAGACCATCATTAGCCTTTTGTCAAGGAACCACAGAGATGCTAACCTGAGTGGTGACCTTAAAGAAAAAATCATCCTTGGAGCAGTCTATCTCCGCTGGTTGCCCAGCAACTACTGAGACCCACATATTTTAACACACATAGGTGTAATGGCAACATATAACCACATATTGATGTTTTGACACTTTGCTTTCTGGTGTCTTTTGTGAGGATTAAACAAAAGAGATGTCATGTGTTAATGCTGTTAGGAAGATTTAATCACCTTTAGACAGAGCCAGGCTTTTTTCCAGTGTCCCCTATAACTTCTAACAAAAGAAAAGAAAGAATAACAAAGATGATTTTAGTTTAAGGCCTCACCTGTGTCTGCTGTGCTGGGGTGGAACAGTGTGTTTGTGTAGGTGACAAACTGCAGCTGTCGGTTCAGGTTCGGCAGGAGGCTGCCGGACAGAGTCATGTGCATCTCGCCATCACCTTTGATGTTCACCCCATCTACCTCCGCTGCCACATTCAGCGTTCCCAGCGTGGCAGAGATGTTTATCTGCAGCATGATGGAAAGAAAAGGTAGATGAGACAAAAGCAAAGCAGATAACTAAAATGTGTAAAGACAAACATGGTGACAGACTTACTGAGTAGTAGTCTCTGGGAAGGTCGTGTAAGGCCAAGCCTGAAAGCATATGGATTGACAGACTTTTAGTTTCAACAGTCAGCCATTGTATCCACTTCCTGTCAGCATGAGTGAAAACAAAGTGCTTTCTGAGGAATGAGCGTGCTGCTAACTTTCTCTTTAGGCATTTTGCAATTTTTACAGTACTCACTCTTACCATGAGTGATAATTTCTGTATGTATTTGCTCTCTGTGTTTCCTGGTTTTTTCAATCCAGTGTGCTTTTGGTACACCAGCCTGGTGCAGTACTGGACGTACAGTGGCACAAATGTGCCAGCTCTAGGTTGGTTCAAGAAGTGACTTGATGTTTTATTAGCTGTGGTCATCGCCGTCCTCAGTGCCTCAATTAAATAATCAAATGTAATACAGCAGCACTTGTGTCACCAGATAATCCAAAAGTTTCAACTGTTGGACAGAGATCTAATTTTATAAATAGGTCTAAAAGTGTGTCCCACTCTCTCTGAAGTCTTACCTGGAATGATGACTGTTTTCAGGGGTCGTACCTCCACCCCCTGTGTTGGGTACTGTAAGGGATTGTTAGCCTCTGCAACAATGAGAACATCTGCAGGTGTCTGTGACCTGAAGGGGAGAAAAAATCCACATCAGGAAGATGCATACTGCAGCCTTCATACAGTACAACACACTGTACATCCATATGCAAAACAGGAATAGAAAATGCAGAAAAAAAGCACTTATAATAATATCATATAATAGAAATTACTTTATTAAGGACACAGAGAAAGGTCCATAGGGTACCACATAAAAACAGACAATCATCTATGTACAAAAGACAAGAAATACCCAACACTACATTATGCGAGTTCATATCCAAATCTATTTTCTGCTCTAAAAACACAAACAGCAGAGAATTCAATAGCAGCTATTAATAAAAGACCTTGTCACCTTGTGATTTTGTTCTTGGCTGAGCAAAAAATTGTAGACAAAACTTTTCAGTGTTAAAGGTATGAAAGGAACCAGTGTAGGGAGGAAAGAAGATGAGTAGAGTAGTAGATGAGTTCCATTTGCATGTCCTTAATACTTAAAGGGACACTTTGTTGATTTTCATTCAGCTTTGTATGTTAAGAGTGTGGATAATATGTGTAAATGAACTGTGGTAAACTTCCCTCCATCTTACCAGCACCCAGATCTCCCTGCTCATCTCTCAGCTCAAATCAAACAAGTCATTTGGTGGATTTTTGTAGACAGGCTGTTGCTCAAACTACAGATTGTATTCCCATATTAGGAAACAAAGAGTATAGAAGCAAATCTCTCTTCCTCTATCTTAAACTCAGGAAAAACTCAAATCAAAATGTATGCCTAAAACTACTTCAGAAACATATTTTATCTCACTGTCTGTTATCTGTAATACTAGACTGTTTAACAGTTGGCTGACATGTTGTTTTTAGATGGGAAACTCGCATTAAGTCATCCAACAGCAGGAGCATTTAAATTTCTGGTGTGGCCCAGTGCGTTCTGGTGGATTCAGGTTTTCCACTTGTGTTTTTGATATTGTATATTTTGGATCACAACTTATTTGCACTTGCAGCTAGTTTTATAATTTGTACCTTACTGTTATCTAGTTTTTAAATTTGCCACCCTCTTTGCTTTATTATTTTAGTCCATGTATAATCCACTCTTTGTATCTGCACTCACCAAGCTTGTGTTGCAATTGCTGCACAGCAATTTCCCTTGGGATAAATAAAGTTCTATATTTTATCTTCTGTCTTGAGAAAAAGTGACTGCCACAGCCCTTTTCCTCTGTTTACTCTGGTTATGTAGCACCATTCTCAAAAGTATTTGCATCTTAGTACTGCATAGACAGCCCAGTTTATTAAAGGCCCATCTTTCCAGCAGTGAAATGCTTCTTTCAATTGCTGTTGTGTCCTGGTTAAAGATGGAATCGTGAATCCTAAGAGGCACCAAACTGAACTGAAGCTGATTTTAGTCAAATAAAGCCAAATTAAAATGGTATTCAGGAAGTGCTTTTCTAGCAGTTGAAATACAGCTCATGCTCCATAATATCTGATATATGTGTTTTACAGTGCTGCTCACCTCTCCTGGAAACTCTTGTACTCTTTGGCCCGTCTCCTCTTCATTTCCTCCAGCTCGGAGGCCTCAAAGGCGGTGTGCAGCGGGTGAGCTGACACCCGCGGGAACAAAAGTTGGGCGAAGGGCAGGTTTACTCCTCCACTCTCACCCTCACACACACATCTGTTACGTGCCAACAAGCTGGACAGACAATCGGAGACACATGCATGTGAGGAAACTTGGTTTACACTGCTCTGGTCATGTTGATAAATGGAGTAAATTAATAGACTTACCTCGCCACACTGTCTCTCACGTGAAAGGGGATGTTGCCTAATCTGTGGTCTGGTTCTGGGAGCCTGTCCTCCAGATGTCTCTCTAGAACTGCCCCTGGTCGCTGCCACACATCCACTGTGGTGTAAGCCCGAGTGGGCCATGAATGGAGGAGGGCCAGCACCAGCACCACAGACACCAGGATGGCAAGCAACACTGTCTTTCTCAGGGAGCGCATCCTGAAACCTGACGCAGACAAATGTATGTTGAAGGACTCCTGTCCACACTTGCCATAAAGAGCTGGAGCTGTTGGGAGGCTTCAGTAGTCTCCACTGCAGCAAACAGAAAGAGGGAATGTTGTTCTGAAAAGCCTGAAACCTTCAAAGATATCCACTTGATTTGATTGACTCTCACTGTTGAAACCTCATATTAAAGGGACAGTTCATCCTAAAATCAAAAATACATATTATTATTCTTACATGTAGTGCTGTTTATCAGTCTAGATGGGGTGAGTTGCATAGTGTTGGAGATATCGCCCGTAGAGATGTCTGCCGTCTCTCAATTGTAATGGAACTACATGGCACAGCTTGTGGTGCTCAAAGTGCCAAAAAAATCATAAAAAAACCTCAACAACGTCGGAACTTTATTTCTACCGAACTACACCCGCCAACCGTATCACCACACAGAAGGAAGCGTGTATCTACTCACGGACAAGAGGCATTTGCTTGTGACAGAGCCAAATCTAAACATTTATGGCGTCCTCCTCAGCTGAGCTATAAAGTTAGCTCGCTCAGTGAGCCACAGTAGATGGACACTTCATTCTGTGCATTCTGATTTGGTTTGCAGGCGTAGTTCAGTAGAAAGAAAATAGTTCCTACATGAAACTGCTCACAACAAGGTCTGTGGATTATCTTGAGTAACCAGGTCATGATTTCTGGAAAGACACATTGCTGTTGAGTTTTTCAAATGTATTTTTGGGCGCTTTGACCACAAGCTGAGTGCCATCTAGTTCCATTATATTCCAGAGAAGGCAGACATCTCTAAGGTCAATGTGTCCAACACTCTGCAACTCACACTACAACAATCTAGACTGATGAATAGCACTACAGGTAAAAGGAGAAAATGCTGTTTGTATTTTGATTTTAGGGTGAACTGTTCCTTTAACATTGGCTCCACTTTAGACTACATTTTTGCACAGAACTTAACACTGTGGCTCATTGTCCCCCATCACAAATATGAACATGTTGTCTAAGACAGACATTAAAAAAAATCAGCTCAGGCTTCAGAGCTGTGGAGCAATATGCCCTGTGGTTACATTTATGATGGAGCCACTTAGTGGCGCAAAGGAAATGGATGTAGAAGCACTTATTAAATAAAGACCTGCATCCTAGATGGTATCTACATATCTATGTTGCTCAGTGTGGTGTCGTTTAATGTTCTGGCATCTAAAATGTGGTCTGAACAACAACAAACAATCAGCAATATGGCTACTTAACCTTCTCCTGTTTAACTGTGCTCACTACATTTGACATGTGACAACATTGTGGTTCTGCACATGCTCAGGCAGAGTAAAAGTATATTTTTGAAACCAGTGATAAAACACACAGCTGTCTCTAGCCTTCTGCGTTACCAGAACGCAGTTTCAGATCAGCAAGCTTGGTATACGTAAAATTAGAGTCAGCATTTTACAGCGACATTTAAAAAACAAATAAATTTAGCATGTGGGAGTTCTCTCCTCTCCTCTCCTCTCCTCACGTCTGCTACAGCTACAGAATGCAGATGTATAAATTTTTAGAAACATACCAGTACACAGTGATTCCTTTGTCCAACCTTCCAACTGTGATGAACAAAAACTCTATTTCCGCTCTGAATGAGATATCACAGATGAATGTCGTGGGTGGGTTTTTGGTCTGAGAAACATTCTAGAGACTGAGAGAAGGTTGTCTTACTGAAGCTACGGTGTGATGATCTCATCTGACCGCGCACCAAGTATCTGAGGGGCTTTCTTCATTTCTTTCTTTCTTTTTTTTCTATCAGTCGACTCAACACCACCATCTGTTCACAATTTCAGATGTTTTGGCCTGTAACTGTAGAACTTGGTCGACATTTAACAGAGTTTATTCTGTTCAAGCTCAGTGAGTCAAGAGGAGTTCAGCATTTACACCAATTCATATGGCCACCATATGAAGAACTTTTTTAAGCTCTCTCAGCCACAAAAACATGTTACAGGAATAGGAAAGGAAGGAAAGGAATGCCTTTATTATGATGTGACAATTTCAAGAAACAGCAAAATTTGTTTTGCTGTGACACACATGTAATAACTGTAGTTATTCAGAAGGATTCTGCAGGATGCTTTCTTTATTTGTGTCCCAAATTGCTCTGTTCACACAGATATTGCGCCTCATTCACAAACAGTGCGTACGCACAAATCTGTGCTTAAACTGTGTGTACGATCATTTGACACACAAATCTGGGATTCATCAATATTTTCTTATCCGAATTTGTTCTTACTCTGTGAACAAATTTAGAACTACCTCAGACCATGCATACGCACAAATGAAGATGGCCGAACTGACTTAGAAAATGCAAACACATACCTTTTAAGTACATGCAGAGTCTATAAAACCACATTCATTAAAAAGAGATTTAATTAACATTTTTTAAAATCATTAATTTACTAATATATTGGCCAAATGTATTAAATAACCATGAAATTGACACACGTTCACCCTCATCATTGTGACAATTAAAATATTAACAACAACATGAACAGAAAAAACTATCACTCCATCAACGTGCAGATGATCTGTAATGCCGACTGCCATATCCTTAACGCTGTGGCCCGCTGGCCAGGAGGCACCCACGACTCATTTATTTAACAAAACAGTACAGTGGGAATGCGTTTGGAGGCAGGAGCTGTGAGAAGTGGATGGCTTGTTGGTGAGCATCTTTTGTTCTAGTCTTTTATTTCAATTGTTTTAAGTTAGTATTTTCAGTAAGTCTCTATTTCGTTAATGCTAAAATGTTATATTGTTTAGGTGACCGGGGATATGGCCTTAAAACATGGCTGATGACACCATACGCAAACCCTGAAACCCCTCAAGAGGTGCACTATAATAACATACATGCCCACACGTGCCGTAGAGCGCACTTTTGGCATGCTTAAGGGCCGTTGGATGTGTTTGGATTGGATACAGCTGGTGGCAAACTACTTTATACCCCTGAGAAGGTGTGCAAGATCATCCTGGCATGCTGTGTCCTCTACAATCTTGCAATGACCCATGGCATTCCTGTAAGACCCGGCGCCATCGCTTCTAACAACTGTGAAATTTACTACTTCTCTCCTCGCGTAACCGCTTCCCTCATTCATGAATCAACTCTAGGCAAGCGGTTTCCTTATATGGAGAAATGGGGGCGTGGTAGTATGCTAATCACAAATTGTGAGCACGCGCCTGTCAATTTAGAATGATTCTGATCACACACATACGCAAGGTGGTGAGAACAAAATTGGCCGGTGCGCAGGTGTCATGAATCCCATGGTGATTTTGCGTACGCACTTATTTTGTGCGCAAAGAACATTTCCACGCACATATTAGTGAATGAGGCCCATTGTCCTGTCCTGTCTTTTTGGTATTGCTGTTTGTTGCTATAAATTACTGCAAACACTTTAAAAAGCGTTCTAAATTTTTAATCGGTCATGGCTTGTGGGATCAAAATTTCTTATTCCTCACAAGCTAACACAGTGGGTGAGCAATGGGCAGTTATGAAACAGAGACACCAAACTAGCTCAAAGACATGGCCGCTGAATATATCAAACTGTGTAGACCTTGGGCTAATGACTAAAGAGAAATCTGGACCCCGCTGCTGAACCAGTTGGGAACCATTGCTCTAGTATGTAGGATTTAGTGGCCTCTAGTGGTGACATTGCAGATTACAACCAACTGAAACTTCTCCCGCATGCAAAGCTTGCATCAAAACTATAGTGGCCAACGTTAAAATGAGTAGGGCCTTAAGTGGAGCCAGTGTTGGTTTGTGCATTTTGGATTGCTGTAGAAAAAACATGGCGGACTCCATGGAGTAGCATGGATTTATAACAAGAGCTGGATACAGTGTTAGAGGCGGGGCCCCGTTCATTCCTAAGAAATTTGCTCAGTGGCACATGAAGCCAAAAACATTCGACTGCCACGAACGGTGGTATCAGACTGCCGCGAAAGGATGCCTTTTTGAATCGAAACCTCTGACCAAGCTGTGGTATTTGCCGGCAGCAAGCAGCAGCCACTTGCAGAATATTCTAGGCGGGACAGTGAAAGAAAAAAGAAAGAGAAGACGAAAATGGAGGAGAAATTGATTGTGGCGGTCTCCGGTTTCCCGGAGCTATATGATGTGTCTCTGTTTATTTACAGAGACATCCAGAAGAAGTCAGATGCTTGGAAAAGGGTATCTGAAATTGTTGGTTTGTCTGGTAAGTAAAATAGGCCTGTGTCGATCCATGTAAACAAATGCAAAGCACATAAAATGTAAGCTAGGTGAACAGGTAGGTTAGTTAGAATGGATAAAATGAATGATAAAGCCATTAAATAAGCTAGTAATTATGCTGGTATGTAAAATATGCTCATATACACGTGTAGATCCATGTAAACAAATGCAAAGCACATAAAATGTAAGCTGGGTGAACAGGTGGGTTAACTAGAATGCACACAACACATCTGCAGCGCAGCTTGAAAGCCCTGCCCCTTGGCAGCCTTCTGCAAGCCCTGCCAGAGCTGCCAGGCAGCGCGATGCGACCTGATGTGTGACCTGAGCGACCGCTGGCGCTCATGATGCTTTTGGTGTGAATGCACAGTTACTTTCCATCTCTCGGTCGCATTCCCCCCTTTTTCCTTCTCTTATCCTCTTGATTCAGTCCATTCAAACTCCTACCATTCACGCATGACAATTGCCATTTTTATAAAGACAAAACACAGGTAAATTTGTGAGAACCCGACACGATTCAAGCCTGAGAGCCTGAGAATGAGAGCTCTAATTCACATATATCTCTTTCACAATGTCGATAGAAAAAAAGTATTTTTGGGCCCAGCGGCATCACATGACAGACTCAGAAGGTGTAATTCCACTGTTTGGCCACTACGAAAATTGCCTTCCAAGCCTGGGGCACTTCCTGTGGGCCTGCATGGGAGAGGACCTGCTCCATATGTAGATCTAATCGTCTCATTCCAAGGTGACAAAAACACACTGATTCTTAGTTTCAGGTGGTTTCACACAAATGAAAACATAGTTATAAATACTATATATCTCATTCCCCCCCTAAATCCCACACAATGGACCTTTAACTTCTTTTATCTTAATTTCAATCCCTGCACATGTGCTTAGTAAGTAAGAAAATTTACCCAACTGCCTCTATCCAGTCAGTGTAAGGGCATCCTCTGTAGACACCTGCATCTCCAAAAACCATGTAGATAGTCACAGAAATGAGTGAGTGCCTTCCCCATCTGGAAACAAAGAGAAATCAGCCAAATGAATAATAAAATAAAGGGTAAAAAAATCATTAAAACATCACAGATGAGCCCCCAAAGAATTATAAATGTATGCAAAACTGCACAAAGCAATTACATCATCATATAAAAACACAGTCCGGCGCCCATATGGTGCCTCATCAGCTGCTAGCATGGTCTCACAGTCCCTGGGGGAAATCCTGCAGGGCTGGGGGGAAGACCAATTTAGCTTTATTGTGGTAAGCTAGAAAAAAATCAATAGGATAGGCTCAGCAGTTAGCAGCCAATCAGATGGGCTGCTGTGGACCTGTGCACTTAAATATCTCTCCAATGTTTTTTTCAAAGTGTGCCTTAAAGAGCACTTCTTCTTCCTGTTCTGTTACACCATGTGTGCATTAGCTTATATTTAACAAACTCATAAGTTTTACTTCCTCCACAGACATGGAATCAAAGTGCAAAGCAAATCAGAGAACAGAGGATTGGATTTATTTCACATCCAGGTGTAGATCTCAGGGGGAACACAGGGGGCACGTCCCCCTCAGTATTTAGAATATGTGTTCCCTATAAAAACATGAAAGCAGCAGAGGACTTTTAATTTGACAAACTTATAGACTTTACATAAAAAATAAAGCAGAGTAGGCACAAATCAGTGCATGAAAAATAACCAGAATGCAGGAAATTATGTCTGCACCCTACAAATTGCAGCCAGGCCTTTAGGTTCACGGTCCTTTCTATTGTCTAGATAAATATGTCACAGTTGACTAAATCCACAATTATGAATCTCAGAATTCTTCAAATATGCAGATTTTAACAACAAAAAAATAGTGGTTAAAACTATTCAATCACAAATTGATGTAAAAGGATCATATCTTCAAAAACACACTATAAATTTGAGGATTGAGTCATAACATAATACAAAAATTGAATTTCCTCTCTGGGATTAATAAATTATCTTCTTCTTCCTATTCCACTTCTTAAAACTATGAGGAACAGGAAGAATATGAAGTAATTCTTACAGGAGAATCGTCATCAATCTTTTTTGTAACATGAGGTGTGATCTGTGTTCTGCTGAGCTTAATTCAACCACACATTCCTCACAGAGGCTCAGCCTTGCATATGAATACATATTGTGCATGATGGAAGGATTGTTGGACCATACTTAGACACAGATGATCTGAAGTCACAAGGAAAGCTCCACAGGCTAACTGTATTAGCTGCGCTGCTGTTTTTAATTAACCTAAAAACGAGCCTATAAGGACATGAGGAAAGCTGTGGACATGCCTGAGACATGGACTATGGGTCCCTCCCAAAGTGCGCGTGACAGATTTGTTGCCTCATTCACAGTCTGAATATTAAATTACCGCATTTTTGCTCTGCATCAACAACTCCTCTTTGCTGCCCGGCATCCTTAAAGCCTGAGAGAAAATGTGAAAGTGCCATCATCTGTCCAGCTAACATAAATGGCTGCTGAAATAATACGATCTCTCAGACAGGCCCATTAGCCTACCTTGTCGTGAATAAGACTGCAGGAAAAAAACATGCACTCCAAGCTTATGAGGGTTTTCGATTACATTCCTTCCATGCTCCTTAAATCTAATCTAAAACAAAGATCTATTGCATTCTGGCATTTCTCGACAATTATTTGGCTCCGAAAATGTTCACGCCTGTTTTTTCTCATGATTTGCCTGGTAAAGAAACCGCCAAATGTTCACCAATAGCTAAAAAAACGACAAAAAAAATAACAGACAGAGGACATTGACATTATTATTCCAGTCAAATCATAAGAACACGGGAGCTCACCTCAGTTCAAAGACGCACCGTGTAGGCTGTTTCACCTCACGCCTGCACGGAGGTCGCCCCTCTTAATGAATGTGTTCCTCTGTGGTCCTCCAAATGGGATCAGATGTGGAAAAATGGAGCAGCCAAGAGACAAACGAGGCGGCCGCACATCGCAGCACTGCAGGCTGTGGACGGACGCTCCCCCTGCAACAGCAGCAGCAGCAGCAGCACGGCAGAGAGCGCACGGCACCTCAACACTACACTCAGCGGTCAATCAGCGGAGCAGCAGCGTCATGGAGCCCCGACATACGACCACAACATAACCTTCTCCTTATACACCCATGCATACAACACACCTCATGAGCTGAATACGAACGAAAGCACGGTTTAAAAACAAATAATGGATGGTACGTTGCGACAACTGGACCTGCTCATGAACATAACTCAACATTAATGTGTGCATATGTGTGTGTGGATGGGTGGGTGTGGGCGTTTGTGCACGTAGGCCTATGTGTTTGGTGTGTCTGGTGTCATGTGTGGGAATGTATGTGTGCATTTTTTTTAAATTGACGGTCTGCCTATATTTCCATCGTTTACTAGCTGTAGCCTATTATGCAAATAATAAATTTCGATTAAATGCATGTCACACAGTTGGAATTCACATTTTATTGTGCTGTTTTTAAAAAAAAATAGTGCGGTGTTACCCACTAATAAAAATAATCCGCATGATTGCAATTTGGTCAAATTGGTTTACAACACGCCTCATCCATCAGCCCAGCGGACACCCGGTGTCAGTACCAATGTGGGAGTTTGTTTTATACAAAGACATACGCTGACAGCCGACATGCGTGTTGCTTAACATGCCACAAAGGTAGAGTACCGCCCATGCGCTCCACGCTGGTAATATAAACTAACACACCCCAGAACTGTATAACCGTTGACAGACGCAAAAAATCAGCCAATGACAGAGCAGCGCTTCTCACTTTGACCAATCAGCTGCTACCATGTCAGAAGTTCTGTGTTTTGTTGTTGCTGTCAGACAAATGGGGATATGAGGCGAGAATCAATCATGGCTGCTTCCTTGGTACGGTGGCTAAAAAGATTGTACGTTTTCTTCGCGATATGTCCCCTATGTGTCCCAGCCTTCTTGAACTTAGAGGAACTGAATGAGATGAAATATGGGATTCAAATTCTTCCCGACCCCGTCATGTTGGGGCAGGTGAGTGCGGGTGTTTTGGGAGGAAGCTAGCGGTTAGCTTGCTAGCTAGAAAGTAGGCTGTCGTTAGCTTGCGTAAAATATATCTTCCTCTAACGTTACTAACGCGAGTAATGAAAAGCCTCTCTGTTAGCTAGTTAAAAACCCTGATTTAAAATGAACTATTTGCTCGCAAGTAACATTAGGAGGTGTTAATGCTTGAGTTATATCCATGTGACCTACGCAGCAAGGGTTGTTGACAGCTGTCACAACACCTCAGCTTCCTCACTTTCACCTAGCTAGTTGCAACTTCTTTAAATTGCAAATAACAAACCACGAAAACAGTTAAAGTTAGTTGGTAGTCGAAGGCAGTTTATGTAAGCTTAAGAACTGTATGGCATTGTTACACTCTAAGCTACTGCAGCTGTTATGTCATTGTTTCTCCTTTAGACCAAGGCAGAGGAGGTGATGATGGTGTCCAGTAAATACAAGCAGCTGTATGAGTGTCGACTTCCAGCCCAGGCCGTGAGGTTTCATCAGGACCCTGCCTCTGAGCCTGACTCACAAGGGTACACCGGGCCTGACATCCCAGACCTCCTCAGTCCAATGCACACTAACCAGTGTCTAGTGAAGGTAAGTTCCCAACTACTTATCTGTGGGATCCAATAGATAGATGCTTAGTCTGTTTAGAAAGTAATCAAACCTTTTCCCCCCATCCAAGATAGACCTGTTTCAATGCAAACTGAATCACACTGACCTGTCACTGTAACATATTTCTGATTCAAGCGTATGGCTCCAAATGCCTGACTGCACTAAAAGACATCCAGAAAATACTGGGATGTGATTATTCGAGACATATTTGATGATATGAATGTTGTGTGTGACTCAGTATTCACTGTAATGTGAAAGTATATTTGTCTTAAATAGTTTGACTTGCAGTGTAAAGGATGAAGATAATGTGCATATCCATCCCCAACTGGGTACAGGTCCAAGAAAAAAGTAATATACAATATAAAAAGGCAGTCAAAAATGTATCGAGGCAATATTTTAACCTTCAAAACAGGCTGTGTAAACAAACTAAAATTAAAGCTCAACCTGCCAATAGGAGGTCACATTAAAATCAAAACACTACAAAAAAAACTTTATGCTGTGTTACAAAAAGCACATTATTATACTGAAACAGGGTGCTAAACTGCATATAATACTGAACACATTTTTACAACTTCTTTCAACTTTGCTGTTAGTTAAAAAGCACACATAACAAAGTACAGTGACAGAGAATATGACACAGCTTAGACAGGGGTTTCATGTCCACACATAAAACAAGATATCAGTGAGCAAACAGTCCTATTATTCAAGTGTATTGCAAACATAAATATGTATTCTTTATGTTTAGCGCTTACAGTATCCTCTGAGATATAAATTTCATATACGGTCAGAAGTGAAATCAGATCATAAGTGGTCTATACATGCATTTCATCATTTGGTCCGTCATTTGTTGTGATGTGTGGACAGCATCCAGTCACGCTGCATCCACAGATGACACAATCCTGATTTATCTGGATGCAGAGTCTGAACACGGTCCCTGAAAGTATTTTACATTCATACATGTGGTCGTCTTAGTACAGGAGTACCAGCATGGTAGCAAAGCAATGTACTGCTGTGGACGAGGGCAGCAGCAAAACATATTGTAGCCGCCAAAAAAAGTCCCACATTAAAAAAAATACAACAGTTTAAGTGTACACTATACTGTGAGTATTTTCACTGATTAACCTTTTTGTCAGGCAGCCTGTTCTGACATGGAAGCTGTTAATGATTTCACTTCATTGACAAACACAGTAATTTTGGCTCTCTGAGCACAGAGCTGCTGGTCTACCGCTGCCTTAATCAGTTAGTTTTTTGTGTTCTTGCTTGACTTTGGTGAATCCTAACTAACCCTTTTGAAATGCAAAAGTGACATAATAACACAAACAAAACTGATTGGGGCAGCAGTTAACCAGAAGCTTCTGTGTTCTGCCATGTTAAATCACTGTTTCTCAATGCAGTCTGTATCTGTATATGAAGGCTTCAGTTCCCTGTTGGAAATTGCTGTCTGATGGTAAGGTAAAGCACTGAAAATCTCTTATTATCTCTTAATATAGCCCACACCTAAACCGGTAGGGATTTTATTTAGGTGTGACTTTTTTATTAGGTGGCTAAAATTAATTTTGTTGTTGACCCCTCTACAGCAGTAAATTACATAGCTTCTGTGTCGGGCTATCGCCTGCTTCTCCAAACTGGGGGCATGCCAGCTGACATCTGCTGTATGTAATACACTGACTATGAATAAGCACCTCATACAACCCCACTTCAAAAGATCCAAACTATCCCTTTAAACAAAGTCAAAACTCATCAACCAGAGCTGCTATCACAAGGGATTGTAAAATTCCTAGGGCTGCCCCCTAATAGTCGACCAAACGTTAGTCGACCAGAAAGGTCATTAGTCGGCAAGTCTCAGAAAAATAAAATAAAATAAAATAAAATGTGAAACTCTATTAGGAGCTGTGCCTTGTCAAAATAAATCAAAACCTATATGACTGGACCATGTGGGAATTTAATTTGAAAGGACAGACACAGGAAGAGGCCACGCTCAGAAGTCAGACAGGAGTCACATTAATTTACAGGGCTGGTACCTGCGGTTATTCCACAGGCTAGTTAATAACATGTTGGGTAGGAAATCCAAAGTGTGGGATCATTTTGAGAAGGTGAAGGACGAACCCAAGGTGATATGTAAACTCATCTTCATTCATCAACTACAAACATGACGTATCATCTGAAACATGGAAGTAGCTACATGCCCATTAGCCACTTAGCACAATCATTACTGCTTTGCCGACAGCGTCATTAACAGGCGGCTCACTCAGTGTGTGACGTGCACTTGTAGATAAAATATAGGCCTATATTAATTAAAGTTCATTGTAAACATTAACATTAAACAATAAACATTCATTAATAACATGCAGGCAACTAGTTGACTAATGGTCCTATATGAAGACTACTGGTCGACCAGGAAAAATCATAGCCAGGGGCAGCCCTATAAATACCATAAAGAAAATGTACCTTTGGGCAGTCAGCCATTTCCTATCAGGCAGCACAAACCTGAAACACTGCAGTTTACCCACAGAAATAAGGAACATCACATATCTCAACCCGTTCTCCAAACCTACAAAATAGTGGTTACTGGACAATTAAAATGTGAGGTCATAATCTGGAGTGGTTTGTCATTGTTCTACTACTTGTCTGTGCCTGTGTGCTTTTACCTGTGCTCATGAGCTTTGTTTGTGCTTATGAGCTTTGTCTGTGCTTATGTGTCTGTGTTTAGGAGCTTTTGAATGAATGAATGAATGAATGAACTTTATTTATATAGCAACTTTCATTCACAGGATGCAGCACAACATCCTTTACAATTCAGCAGCAGAAACAAACACAGAAAAGAGATATGTTAAAAACCATACAACTATACAACAGGCATTCAGTAAAACATTACAGAAAATCATGAAAAATGTTAGACAGTTGCTGGCCATAGGTTATTTAAAAAAAATAAGAAGATATGTTTTGAATTGTTGTTAAAAACTGTCCACTGAGCTAACAAGTCCAACATTGAAAGGCAGGGGTTCCATATTTTGGGGGCAGAGTAGCTAAAAGAAGCATCCCCTTAGGTTTTTGTAGTGACCTTGGGACCTGTTAAAGCAGCTGGGAAAGATTTCAGGGATGTGGAGGGTCATGAAACAGCAGAGAGTCTGTGATACAAGAGGTAACGAGGCCGTTAAGTGCCCTAAAACACTAATAGAAGGACTTTAAAATCAATTCTAAAAGATAATGGGAGCCAGTGTAGGTTACTTAAAACAAGAGTTATATGGTCTCTCCTTTTAGTTTTTATTAAAACCCTGGCAGTGACATCCTGAATGATCTGTAATTTTGCAATGGCTGCTTTAGGTAGGCCAGTGTATAGAGCATTATAATAACCAAGATGACTGGAAACAAATTCAGTAGAGGTCTTACCTTTGCTATATTGCATAAATGATAAAATGCAGTTTTAGTAAATTAATCAAAATGGTCTTTAAAATTGAGACCAGAATCTAAAATGACATTGAGGTTTCTTACCTGAGGTCGTGTCTGTGTGGCCAGATGTCCCATTTTAGGGAGAACTTGATCCCTCTTGTTTTATGGGCCACCTAGGTGTATGTCAGTGTTATCTTCATTTAGCTTAAGGAAGTTCTTGTTCATCCATTAATTGATGGCTTACACACAGTCAGTTAGACTGGACAGAGTATTTCAGTCATCTGGCCTCACATACACATACAGCTGTGTGTCGTCAGCTTAACCGAGGAGACTCACACCAAACTGACGGATGATGGATCCCAGTGGCAGCATGTAAATTGAAAACAGCAAGACAGTAAGTAAAATATTGTGGTCGATAGTGTCAAGGGTGTCAAAGGGTGCCTGATTGGAAATTTTCAAGAATACTGTTCTCAGTCAGGTGTTTATTAAATTGTTTAAACGCCACCTTCTCTGAAGCCTTGCTCAGGAAAGGATTTGAAATGGGTTGGTAATTACAACAAAAGGTGGTGTTTAGTTTAGGTTTTTTGAGTAAGGGTTTTACAGTTGCAGACTTCAAAGGGTTTAGAAAAAAGCAAGATTGTAGAGAGGATAGATCATCACAGGAAGTGCTGGGGTATCATTAGGCCTACTCAGTGATACAGCTACATATTGAAGGAGGTAAAAAAAGATCAAGCTTGAAGCAGTGGAAATAATTTGAATAAATAGTACCAACAACCCCCCTCCGCCTGTGTTTACTTGGCCTTGGAAAGTGAATGAAAATAAAATCACATGGGAGAAATCAGAATGAGACTGGCCGAGTTAGCTGAAAACAACCTCAGATTGCCTTCAGTAATCAAATCTTGGATAAAAAAGCTCTTGTTGTAAAGGGCCATTTTGATCTTGGAGTCATGTGAATGATCAGAGGGGGGAATGTGTTCCCTGTAGCTCCCAGTAAAGGTCTGTTTTTGTTTTGGTCATTAATTATGTGCTTTTGCCTGTGCTTGTGTGTCTGTGCTTGTGTGCTTTTGTATGTTTTCTTTTAATGCCAACAACCTGCAAGGGACTGCCAATGAAAATGTATGGTTAAACCTAGTACATTTTCATGACCCACTCATGCTTAGGTTAATGTGCATTATTCATTCATTCATCTTCTAACCGCTTCATCCTCTTGAGGGTTGCGGGGGGGCTGGAGCCTATCCCAGCTGACATCGGGCGAGAGGCAGGGTACACCCTGGACAGGTCGCCAGACTATTGCAGGGCTGACACATAGAGACAAACAACCATTCACGCTCACATTCACACCTACGGACAATTTAGAGTTATCAATTAACCTAGTCCCCAGTCTGCATGTCTTTGGACTGTGGGAGGAAGCCAGAGTGCCCAGAGAGAACCCACACTGACACGGGGAGAACATGCTAATGTGCATTATCCCTTCTTAAATAAAACAATCATACACATGTTAAAACAGAAATAGTCACTTATAAGACCTTTCATAACACCTTTTACACCCTGATTATAATATATTCAAAATAGACAACATAAATGATTCATTCTCAGCTACAGAGGAAAGTATGCTGTTGCAAACTAAACCAAAGTCCAGTCATTTCTCTATGGTGCTGCTTTAGTTTTTCACTGGTACATCTTACAGTTAAGCTCAGGTTACCACAACAGAGATCAAAAATGGAAAAAAGATTGCACTAGATCCACTCGTTCTTGGGACGTGCATTACTAATTCCTCCTCATGTAGGTGGAGTGGAATTTAAACATCTGTCTGCTCTCTGTTGACAAACCTTCTTCTGCAGTGACTCTAAGGAAAGTGACCAAAAGCCTTTGTGCCAAAACTTCTTGAAAATATGCACATTGTGCAACTTTTTCTCCTGCACAGTCAATAGATGGTTATGTGAGTGGGTTGCTGGCATATTGTAAATGTGTTTCTTGACCCAGGGCCCAGTCACGTACATATCTCCTTATCTTTATGTAAGATACTTGTGTCTGGTTGCTTAGGGCACTTTTGTTGCCATACCAGGAGATTGCGGCTGTGAGGCGTACTAAAAATATCCCTCTATTTTTTTATATTCCTGTAAATACTCATCTCAGTCAGTGACGACTGTGTGGGGGACTACAGGTTAAAATGAATGTTTTGCTTCAGCTGAAATGAGGCTGATGCAATCCGTAAAGATGAAGTATCCTGGGTTTTCCACAGTATTTTACAGCAGAGGTGGGCCAACTCGCCTGAAACAAAGACTAGTAAATACACTTGTAAGACATATGACATTATCTGTCATGGAAAAGGAGCAGAGGTGCTGTTTCACACAGCAAAAGCCAAATTATATTCATGTACAGTACAGGCCAAAAGTTTGGACACACCTTCTCATTCAATGCGTTTTCTTTATTTTCATGACTATTTACATTGTAGATTCTCACTGAAGGCATCAAAACTATGAATGAACACATGTGGAGTTATGTACTTAACAAAAAAAGGTGAAATAACTGAAAACATGTTTTATATTCTAGTTTCTTCAAAATAGCCACCCTTTGCTCTGATTACTGCTTTGCACACTCTTGACATTCTCTCGATGAGCTTCAAGAGGTAGTCACCTGAAATGGTTTCCACTTCACAGGTGTGCCTTATCAGGGTTAATTAGTGGAATTTCTTGCTTTATCAATGGGGTTGGGACCATCAGTTGTGTTGTGCAGAAGTCAGGTTAATACACAGCCGACAGCCCTATTGGACAACTGTTAAAATTCATATTATGGCAAGAACCAATCAGCTAACTAAAGAAAAACGAGTGGCCATCATTACTTTAAGAAATGAAGGTCAGTCAGTCCGGAAAATTGCAAAAACTTTAAATGTGTCCCCAAGTGGAGTCGCAAAAACCATCAAGCACTACAACCAAACTGGCACACATGAGGACCGACCCAGGAAAGGAAGACCAAGAGTCACCTCTGCTTCTGAGGATAAGTTCATCCGAGTCACCAGCCTCAGAAATCGCAAGTTAACAGCAGCTCAGATCAGAGACCAGATGAATGCCACACAGAGTTCTAGCAGCAGACCCATCTCTAGAACAAGTGTTAAGAGGAGACTGCGCCAATCAGGCCTTCATGGTCAAATAGCTGCTAGGAAACCACTGCTAAGGAGAGGCAACAAGCAGAAGAGATTTGTTTGGGCCAAGAAACACAAGGAATGGACATTAGACCAGTGGAAATCTGTGCTTTGGTCTGATGAGTCCAAATTTGAGATCTTTGGTTCCAACCGCCATGTCTTTGTGAGACGCAGAAAAGGTGAACGGATGGATTCCACATGCCTGGTTCCCACTGTGAAGCGTGGAGGAGGAGGTGTGATGGTGTGGGGGTGTTTTGCTGGTGACACTGTTGGGGATTTATTCAAAATTGAAGGCACACTGAACCAGCATGGCTACCACAGCATCCTGCAGCGACATGCCATCCCATCCGGTTTGCGTTTAGTTGGACGATCATTTATTTTTCAACACCATTTCAGGTGACTGCCTCTTGAAGCTCATCGAGAGAATGCCAAGAGTGTGCAAAGCAGTAATCAGAGCAAAGGGTGGCTATTTTGAAGAAACTAGAATATAAAACATGTTTTCAGTTATTTCACCTTTTTTTGTTAAGTACATAACTCCACATGTGTTCATTCATAGTTTTGATGCCTTCAGTGAGAATCTACAATGTAAATAGTCATGAAAATAAAGAAAACGCATTGAATGAGAAGGTGTGTCCAAACTTTTGGCCTGTACTGTATATATTCTGTTGCCCTTCTAACTAAAGCGATCATTAAACTGAATGCATCATGATCAAAACAGGATCAAAATGTGAGGAAAATATTGTTCTCAACAGCTGATTGTAATTTCATTTTTGTTATCCTTTATTTTTTGTTAATTTACTTGACATTGCAAACATGTTTTTAGCCTTTTGTTAGTATTTTGTTTGTTTTTTTAACGCGCAACTTGATCTTTCCCCTTTTAAGATGCATGTGCTAGCTGAATACCTGCATCCTTGCATACCAATTTTCAATCAACAATCGTCGATCAACTTAGCAAACAAGACAACAAGTTTGAAAGTCTGTCGTAAAGTGTCCTACTTGGCTTAACCGGTTAAAAAACATAATAATTTGTGCACAAGTTGTATTCATATAAGATGATCAATGATATTGTTGATGACATTGAGCAAGTAGCCGAGAAGAAAAGGAAAATGTCTCAGTCAATTACTGTTTATCATAATGTTGCTGTCTGTGTCTTGTAGACGAAGGACTGGTGGACATATGAGTTCTGCCATGGTCAGCATATCAGACAGTACCACATGGAAGGTAAGAGCTCGCCTCTGTGTTTGTAATCTGTTTTTCACGACAGTCAGTTTGACAGATATTTGTCATTTGTTCTTTCACAGACACAGAAATCAAAGGGGACATTCTCTTCCTTGGTTATTATGAATCTGAATTTGATTGGAGCAACGAAACAGCAAAGGTAAAGTGGCCTCAATTTTGTGGTTGTGGGTTTTTACAGTTCTTGATGGATTAGATTTCTGGTGATCATTAAAGAAAGACAAAAAGGGGGAATGGCTGATTGTATAATATGAGCTGAAACATCTTAGTATAGTAGGATGTGGCAGAGGGATCTCGACAGTTGAATGCCTTAGCTTTTCATTTCACATTTTCTCATTTTTGATGGATAATTTTCAGTCTAATTTTGGATGTAGTGTCGACATTATGTGAGTTTTTTTTTCTCTGTTGGTGAGTAACTTACCCTCTGTAACAAAATACATTATCATAATTTGCTGAGCTCAACTTATTTTATCCTTCTCAACAAACAAGAAGCTGTCAGTCTCTGAACTACAGATGAGAAAAGGAAATTATAATGTTTCCTTTACATTAGCATGCACTTTGCTCCCTTGAGTGGAGACAGACAACTTTTAATCTTTGCCCTCCTGAGTGTTTCCAAGTGGTCTTATCATTGGTGCTGCTGTTTAAAAAGACAACTGATCGCTTTTTGTTTTTCCTCGGAGCCCACAGTTTCCACAGTTACTTCAGTTGTTCTCCTGCCGCCATTTCCACTACTGGGGACAGTAACTGCAGAGAACTTACATTAATACTCTTTGGCAACTGGGGATAGCTGCCGATAGCTCCCGAGGAAAACAAAAGTGCTGTCCTCTTCTTGTTTTAGTTGCGTAGTAGTTGACATGCTTTCTTTGTGCCATAAATCGACCCTTTGTTTTTCTGGGAGATTGTACCTGGTGGCAGACAGAATTGCATGGTGAAACTGAGGCTTACAGAGAATCAGTCTTAATGCAGATAGTGTCATAATTCTGTGGCCATTACATTGTGCAATCAACATTTACCTCACAATGAGTTAAAGTAAAAAAAAAAGTCTGTATTTCCACTTTAAATCAAGCTCAATAAAATCTCAGTGATTATCTGCTGCTGGTGATGTCTGAAACAAATACAGCATAATCCCTTGGGAGAGGGAATTTTTTTACCCAGGGTAATTTGTTATTTCAAACATCATCAGATTGCCTGCAGGTGTACAAAGCTTGTTCAGAGTTATTACTGTACATTAATAACAACAACTCAACACTGGAACCAGTTGCACAGGATGTTCCCAAGTTCAAACTTGTATGACATCAGTGTTTACTCAATAGTTTACATAATAAACTATAATAGTTTAAACATCGTTACCAACCACAGCGGCAGGGCTGATACTGTTTTTACTCCATGAGTCTGTGTGTCATCACGGGAAAGTGTGGTACTGAGGAGACACCTGTTGTGCTGGGAACTACCACAGATGCTGGTTTGAGAATTTTGCCAGGTGTTAATATGTCTGTGGACAAATTCTGTCAACAGTATAGCGTCACTACTGTACAAGATGCAAACACAAACTCTATAGGTGTGTAGATGAGATCACAAAGATGAGTAGTCCAAGCAACAGCACCGGAAGTACAGTAGGGGGATAGGAAGTAAAAACTAGGAATCACAGACTGCTAGTGCAACTCAATCCTGCTCTTAAAATGCTGTAGTGTCTCTGGTGATTTACCAGCTTTCAGTAACAATGACGACGATTTGTGAATCAGTAGAAGGGCACGAACATCAGAAGCATCACATTTCACTGTTATATGATGCACTGAACTTTCAAGATTATTATATATCAGTTTGGTTAATACATCTTTTCTCTTTATTTCCCAGGCCTCCAAACAGCACAGGCTGAAGCGCTACCACAGTCAGACCTATGTAAACGGCTCAAAGTGCGACCTCAATGGAAATCCCAGAGAGACAGAAGTCCGGGTGAGACATTTGACTTCCATTTGTTTTTCATTTTGCCACTATAAACAGATATGAATAGGGTGAAAATCTGCATGTTGTACCAAATGATCCTCCTAAATACACCTCCCTAATTTTACATTATTATTTTCAGTTTGTGTGTGAAGAAGGCTCGGGTGACTACATCGCCCGGGTGGACGAGCCTCAGTCGTGCCGCTATGTGCTGACGGTTCACACCAGTCGAACCTGCCAACATCCTTTCCTGCGTCCGCCATCCACTGCCAAGCCCCAGGGTATCGTGTGCCAGCCGGCACTAAGTGCCCAACAGTACATGGATTATGTCAAAGCTCAAGTCTGTGAGTTAACAAAAATGAAGGTCACTGTGACGCGTTTGGACGGAGTCTTGCTTCATTACTTTAATGTACCGTCCTGTTGAATCAGGAGACTGCAGGAGGACATAATGTGGGAACAGAGTATTTAAGTGTGTTGGTGATATCAGATTGAAACATAAAAGGAGTGAATGTATAACTTTTTAGCAATTGTTGAATGGGTGCTTTAATTTATGGATTCTTCCTGTGTCTATTTAAAAACCAAAAAAAGGAAATATGTGATGTGATCGCTTCTTCTTCCCCTCCCTCCTTTCCTTTCTCTGTCTGTTCCCAGCGGACACGAAGCGTAAAGTAGAGCAGATCTCAGAGGAGCTAAGGAGTCTTGATGAGATGTTGGCAGGTAATGAAGGGGCAGATGGAGCAGTGGAAGTTACAGCAGAGGAGACATCTCCTGCACCCAGTGAGGACCCGAACATGTCGGACACAAAAGGTGCGTTTCTTTCACAATTAAGAGTCGTGTTGTCACGAAACTGGAATTTTAAACTCTGATATAGTGCCTTGAGAAATGCCATTTTTGATACCTCGGGGAAAATTGACCTTAAGGACACACAATTTAAAAGTTGCATTAAAAGATAAATATAATGAGGCACCCTGTGGCTCAGTGGGTGCAGCAGTCATCCCGTGTACAGAGGCATTGTCCTTGCCGCAGTGGCAGTGGTTTTGATTCCAGGCTGTGGCCCTTTGCTGCATGTTATCCCCCCTCTCTCCTCCCATCATACTCAGTCCTGTCAAATAAAGGTAAAAGCCAAAATTTTATCTTAAAAAAAAAAAAGAGAAATATATCTAGCCTATAACATGACAGTGATGACTTGTCTGTTCTGTTCTCGGTTAGTAGCAGAGAACAGCAGGATGACTGTAGCAAACAATAACAATAAGAAAGGGAGAAAGAACAGCTGGTACCGCTTTATCCATACTGCAGAAAATAAGTCCAATCATTATTTCAAAATCATTTCAATATTCAGAATCAACCACCTCCCCAGCCCTGAGAAAAAAAGTGTATAAAACTAAAATGAAAACTAAAAAGATAGTATACATACATGTATACATGTGCAGATAGATACACATTTCAGACATACATAAGCAGACAGCAACATAGCTAACATCTACATTGTAATTTGCTCTATGTAAGAATCAATTATGAAACATCACACACGCATTTTCATATATGTCAGTAATGGTCGCCATGTCCTGTAAAATTTACCTGTAGAGCCATCCAGCGTACACCTTATTTGTGTAGAAAACGTGTAGAAAACGTCTAGCAATAACGGAGGCAATAGTGTCTAGGAGGAGATATGTTCTCTGGAACTACTCTGAAATTTGCAATTAGTGGGGAAGGGGTAAATCTGACTCCAAAAACCTCAGAAAATGTATTAAATATCGATGTCCAATAATTATTAAAGTTTGGACAAGTCCAGAAAGTGTCAATGAGGGATCCTGTTACTGTTCCACATCTGTTGGTTAATGGATCTGTCTGTGAATAAGGATTGATATTTTTTTACATCACTACTTAGGATCTGGCAAATATCTACCATTGTAATAATTTTTCACTTCACTAAATAAAAACGCATTGGGTTTTTTATTTCCATCATGTCAGATATAAACTGGTGTGTCTTTATTATCAAACAGATGCTGCTGCTGTGTCTGAGGATGCTGGGTCAGAGGAGGCAGAAGATTCTGAGTTCTGGGAGGGAGTCACAAAACCAGGGAGTTCAAAAACAAGTTCTCCTCAACAGGAGAATCAGGTATAGAAATACATCTGAGAATCAGTTTAACCTTTTAGTAATTGATGCCTCTCTGGGCGACTGCTGTCATGTCCACAGTGCCAAAATACTGACTCTCTTTGATGGAGAAGCTTTATAATATTTTAAAATCTCATTTTAATAGAGTATATTTTGATGCATTCTCATCATCTTTGTGCTGTTAATAATGTCTAGACTGATCTGATACATTGTTGATAGCAAACCTGATTCTTCTCTGACCACTAGAGGGCGTAGGTTGAACTTCACATCTCCACTCCACAACTCTAACCTGATTTTGTTTCCTATGCACAGGCAGCAGATGATGGCTATAACTCACTTACAGACAATGAAGTCATGGATGATGGTGATGAAGGTATTGCAACACACACACACACACACACACACACACACACAAGGAAGTTCAATGATATTTATGATTCTTCTGGTCACTGCTGCTGCTTTGAAGAGCCTCAAACAAGATTAAAAGAACCACAGTCCTTTATTTCTGTGCAGTTATGTCGTCTGATTTACAAACTGAACGAGTGTAGGTCTGTACTGCATGTCAGTTTTTACATTCAGAGCTTCTATTGAGGTTTAAGAATAAACATTCAAAAGTCTGTTATATTTTATGACGTAAAAAATTCTCAAAGAGGTACAAAATCTACAATTTAAAAAAACTAATTCATCAGAATAAATTAGTTTTACATAACTTGTCTGCTTTGCCAATGTAAATACATGTAGGCAGCAGGCTAATCCAATAAGGGCATAAAATAATGATGAAATAATAATTGCACCCTCAGGCTTATATCAACATTAAGCTATGACAGAAATGGCAATAAAATAAATTACAACACTTCATTTTTCAACTCAAAATCTGAACATTCTGCTGCAGAAGTTTGGTGTGAGCGACACTCACTCGCTATGCAAAGGACGTGGTCTTTGTCTGCAAAGACAGCTGCCTCTCACAAGGCAACGATCAATAGGGAATAATAATTAATGTCTGTTAAATAAACCAAAGCCTGAGGACATTACGTAACACAAACACAAAGAGACGAGAGGGAAAAAGGTGCACACACTGCAGCCACCACTGGAATCTAATTCTACAAATAGTGTAATACTAATAATATGAGTGTAGCCTAATCTTTATCTGTAACTGTGCAGAAAATACAGCTTTAGATAGAATAAATAGACATGCAAAAAAGAAAAGAAAGTTGCGTTGATTTAAATTTATGAATGAAGCATCAAAATTTCAGTCTCTTCACTGCGACCCTAAACTATTGTTAGTCCAAATGAAGTGCTTTGTTAAAATTTTTTTAGATTGTTGTTGTTCAGTGTTTAACTTAGAGCATTTTCTCTTGTCACATTAATATCTTCCAGCTGAAAAATTCAACTTTAAAATCATCACTGACCCAGCAGACCTGATGAAATTCGTCCAACACCTGAAAGAGAGTAACAGGAAGGTCAGTACTTGCCAAGATTACTTTAATACTTTTTTTGTGCATCGTTTGGAGTGTATTTTCTTTGCAGCGTATGGGTATTCCAATTTAGTGCTACATGTTTATTTGTTTTAATTTTAGAAAGCACAAAACCAAGCCAAAAGTCAAGGAGAGAAACCAAAAAGCGAGCGGGAAATGGAGAAGGTCGGTGAGGAAGAGAAAGATGAAGATGAACGCCTGCTGCAGGAGTTTGAGGATGAGATGGCCGACCTCTCGGTGCCCTCTGATAAGATTGAAGAGATAAAGGAGGAAATGCAGAAGGAGTTCGACAACATCATAAATGAGGTTTCTGACTAAAAACACAATGGCTGATCATATGTTAAAATGTAATCGCGCAGATCTTACACAGTTAAACAATCTAACGACACTTTGATGCGATCGTCTTCTGTCTTGTGTTACAGGCTCAGCAGGAATTAGAGACAGAAGGTCTGAAGGGGGAGTTTGATCGCACTCAAGCAACACAAACACTGGAAACGACACTGGACAAGCTACTCGATCATTTAGAGGAGAAAGACGTCCAGGACCCGGAGCAGCAAACGGCGGGAGTTCAAAGACCCAGCGACCCCACCAGAGGCAGCCCCAGCTTGGCTCCGAAGCAGCCAGGTAACCAGGCAGCCCGCCCCCGCTGTGGTCACGTACATCCTGTGTCCGCCTCCATCATCCTCATATTTCATTCATATGTGCAATAGATGTTTGTTGTGACATCTTTCATCCCAGACTAGATGCACACAAGGAGATTGATCCAGAGATGTTATCAGATTGATACATTTAAGTATTTTAGTTAGTTAGCGGTCTTTCCTCTGCTGCCATTGATGTGCCTGTGGGTGATTTTCAGTGATTAAATCAAGATCCGAATCAATCACAGTATTATAAATCTTTGACAATGCAGAAATGTAATTCTCTTAAGGCAGTGTTCTGGATTACACATTCTTGGCTCTTACCTCCTCCATCCTGTGGCCCTGCTGATGGGTTTTTTGAGGTGAACTGTGTTGTTTGTCCCTCTTTTGTCTCGTCACCCCAGACCAAGCGGCTGACGACCATGTTAAGATCAAAATTACTAAGTATAAGACGGGCAGCAGCCCTGATGGGGAGGTGAAAGTTCAGGAGATGGGCGAAGGAGACCCCCAGTGGCAGCACATAAAGGACGTGGTTAAAGAACAGCTAGAGAAAGCAGGACTGAAGGCAGAAGGTATGAGGGGGGAGTGCCCGAAACACTCACGGCCCTTTCTCTCTTCCATCTGTTATCTTGAGCATACAGTACCTCTGTACTTCTTCTCTCATCTTTGTCGAAAAGCACACAACTCTCTCAGATTTAGGCTTTTCCATGGTTTAGCTGTTCAAAAGACACTTAACATCACGCTAACAGTGTGATGGTGTCCTTTATTTTTCATGCTGCCAGCAATTAAACACATGTTTTTGAAGAAGATCAAGAATTGTTTTGGGCATTAGACCAAAATGGAATAGCAAAATAAAAGATTATGGTGGCAAGTTAGCTGAAGCTTAACTTAAAGACAAAGGGAAACGAAAGGTGTGTCCATGTCCTTTCTTTTTCATCCACTGTTGTGTTTGTACCATTCTTCATTAAGATTATTTGTTGTTGTGACAAATCTGAGCCACTTGGGTGTGCATGTGTTTAACTGGCAAGCCGGCCTTTTCCCCTGTTCTTCTCTTTCTTAGGTAAGATTGAGGTGAAGATCCTGACGCGAAAAAACGCAGAGGAGACAGGTGATCAGTGGCTGACTGAAGAGGATACAAAGTCCTTCAGGGAGCTCCTCATAAATCTCCTGGTAATTTAAGACGGGATAGTCACTTTTTATGGGGTTCAGTTGGATCCTTCTGGGTGCGATTTATGCACCATTATACTGTGTTTGCCAGCAGCTATGTGCTGTAGAGTTTGCTTAGTAATTCATTTCAGCCTGCGTAGGATTGAGCAGAGACAGCTGTTGTTTTTGTATGTTTGTTTAAGTAATTTAACCAAACTACGGCTTGAGTAGATGTAAAAACATCCGTCTGTAGTCATAAAAAAACTTCTGGTGTATTGACAGATTTCATTTGTCGGCTGAGTTTTTTGTGAGCAAAAATTAAAACGTTTTGTGGACTTACTATTTACTTAAATGTTTTCATAGGTCCAAACATTTAAGAAAGAACTAAATGTATGTACACTTGAACATTTGAAGCAATAGTTGAATAGTTGATATGAAGAGATGTGTAAGAAAAGTGACCCCACTCCAAATATGAAGCTATAGCCAGCACCCTGCTGAATACAGCTTCTTATTTAACAACAGATAAGAGAGTTGTATTGATTGCCTAATCTTATTAAGGAGGAATATATATTTGAAAACATATCTAATTGTATTTCCCAAAATGTCATATCATTGTTTTAAGAGGTAAATCATATGGTTTCTGGTACGTTCTAGGTTGTCAAACTTAACTGACTTTGAAAATGTACAAAACAGAGCATTTCAACGTTTAGTTTACAAAAAAGGTTTATTTATTTGCATGACAGTATGGAATGAAGGGGAGCAGGTTACATCAGGGTGTGACCAGAATAGACATGCTATATGGAGACAAACCTCGGACACAATGGACCCTCTTTAAACAATCCATAGCATGTGGTCTAAAGTGCATGGCACAAGTGCATTTAGGGCGTGTCCAAATCCACTTTGGGAGCATAGTCTGGGCACAAAGTAAGGCCCAAGGGTTAATGGGATTGTATTTAGTCCCTTTATTAATCATAGGTGTGTAGTGGGCGTAACATGAGCGCTCAGTCAGAGTGTCATCTCCAGTCCCCTTTAAAGCCAAGAGTGCCTGCACCTGGTGCACTGCTGTTTACATGGCGAATTCAGCAAATAGGAGAAGAGAGTGGTTTTGTGCTCAGAGTACTGCAGTAAGAGCAGTAATGTCAATGCAGCAAATATCGTGGGACATTTAAGCAGCAAAACTAAAAACTTGACAGAAGAAACAGACCTAAATGAAGTTACGCTGCTTTCTCATCTGTAAATGCGCATAGTGTCTGTCTTAATGGGAAGTCGGACAGCAGCTCTGCAGCTCTGCTCTGCTCTCTGCTATGTTCACATTCTAGAGAATGTAAATAATGTTTTCCTCATTGGTGTTGTATTATTTCACCCACTTGCAACCCATCCACAGGTCCCTGCTTGTGTAACAAGCGGGGTGTTCATGCATTGTGAACCTGCCTGTGTAGGCGCATTGTACGATCTGAAGCAGGAAAAATCTGCACTATTGACTTTAAACCAGGTTTTTGTCGTTCAATGGTGCAGTCTCTTTCTGCTGTCTTAAAATAGCAACACGCCAACAATGCCCTGGTGGACCACACCTCATTTCAAGACCTATATGCCCATTGGTGCACACTTTTGCTACTTACACATTGTAAGCACTGGCTGTGAAACTGACAACTGTAATGGTCTTGAAATAGCAATGACAGACACACTATGCTGTGCACCACTTTGTGCTGGATGTAAGATGGGGCCCACTGTCCAGTAAAATGTCTCCCTACCTCGCTCACTCTGTTGTTCCTCCTGGCTCCCTTACAGTCAAGATGACGGTGAAGATGACAAAAGCAGTTAACATACTCATCTCGTATCATGCCTGACTTTAGTGGATCATAACATATCGAGAATGGAATTAATCTGCAGATCCTCCACTTCAAATGAGACTAAACCTTTGTATGTCGATGTCAATTTTTGACCCACGACAAAGGCCAAAATATGGCATCGACAGACGAGGTAAGGCTTGTTTTGTAGCCTTGCTGGAAATGCTGTCTGCAATGGGATTTTGTTGATCACTTGCAGCCTCAACCAGACAGCTAAAAGGACGAGGGATTGAACAGATGATGGCAGTATAAATCAGAGTAGTCAATAAAACAGGTTTTTCATCAATCATGAATCACCACACAAACAATATTATGCTGATGGGTCCAATAGTCGTGAGTAAGCTGCAGACAGGCAGATACTCCTGGTGGAGATAAAAATCACCTTGTTTGAAGCTGCGATACTTTTACTGAAGCCCCACATCAAAAACAATTCATGAATGACAACTGCTGTGCTTTAGAAAACCAGTCAGTGAATGAACAATGGGTTTCAGGTTTGCTTGGTTTTCTGGTTTGCTGGGAGGGCTCCACTGGGTTTTGTGCAGCATTGTATTATAGAGTTGAGCAACCTTGCCTGAACATCCTCCTCTACCATCATAAAAATGAATGTACTTTATATGAGATGAAACATTAACCCGCAAGGAAAGGGAACAGATGCACTGTTTCACACAGCCGATGAAGCCTTTTCAATGGGTGTGATAATTGTTTTGGGTGTCATCTACTAGATCTCAGTGGCTATCCACCTCACTGAAACCCACTTACCACCCACAAGCACACTTCTCTTTTTCCTGTTAATCTGAGAACAGTGTAAAATGTGTGTTTTTTCATTGGCATTTAGCACATCATTCAGTTGAGAAGGTAGTGGTTGTTTCTAAACATGTCCTTTTCCTTTTTCTCCCCATCTTGTAGACTGGAGGCACAGAAGAGGTATACAAAGAGCAAAAGAGGCAGCAGGAGTTGGAGAACAACTATAGGTTTGTCTGGGGAGAATCCCAGGAGGAGTCCCAGTCATCCAGCACCTCCGACTCAGACGACGTGGACATATGAGCTCATTCAGTACATTCAGTGCACCTTTTGTGATGGTGAACTCCTGTGGAGACCAGCAGGGAGGGGGACTCTGAAGTGCGGCCGCAAATTTGATAGAGAGCCCAGATGATTCAGTTACTGCTATTAAACCTGGCGGATAATATCAACCCACCTGTTTGCACATTCAGAAAATGTGTCCGTGTGTCTTGAATAGGCAATGTGTGTCTGTAGTAGGCACCAGTTTATGTGTTGCACGATGAAACCACAGCGTCTCAGCTGTACTTGTGCGGCTGAATGAAGTTATGCATTTTCCCCTTTTTGATGGGATTCAGTTTTGATAGATGGTGATGTACAATATATACCTTTTTTTTAGAAATATGTCAGTGACTTTTACTGAATATGTGCATCTAGCTCTGAAGTTGTCAGCAGCACACTGTTGAATTGTTTGCATTTGTCTTATATGTTGCTGTCCGCAAAGACGTCATTACCTTTAAGTGACACAGCTGGGGGGGAACTGTGCATGCCTCAACACACCAGAGGAGTGTTTGCACAGAGTGCTCAGTTTAGTGTTTACTACAAAGTATGATTGCGTCTGGATTTGAAAAACAAAGGACAAACACTCGAGGGTTCACATTCCAGTTCCCACTTGTCTTTGAAACTTTCTGACACGTTGCGTCTGGTGATTAGATTAAACACAACTGTAGATTACAGAGGTGTTTGCGCACATGCTGTGGCACTTTATATCTTTGGAAAAAAGGTTCTGTATACTCTTTGTAACATTGATTCACAAAAAAAACTGTTTCCTTTAGGTTGTCTTGTGCTGTGAAAGGGATGCAAAAGAAAAGCACTAAAAGGAGTGCAGGGAGATGCATCATCTTAGTGTGTACTTTCATTTCTGACAAGAATTTAGTTGGCTTCATTTCACAAAGAAAAACAAAGAAAGCTTCAGTGTCAGTCACGCTGAGTGTACCAAAACAATGAATCCATACAAAACTTTTCTAAGGATCCTTCAGAGGTGTACTTAAAAGGGCTGAATTTGTATAATTTGTGAATAATTGTGACTACTTGGAACTCACCATGTACATAATAATGGCGTGAATAGGTTTTTAAACTGATTGGTTGTATATTAGCACAAATTAGCTGGGACTTAAGTTACCTGTTGTGAAACTTGTGACTGTGCAATCTTGTATATGAACCGTAATTTCACTGTGGAGCTAAGGCGTATACAAACTTCTCCAGACACACACGATTGAGGCATTTGTTCTCAAAGACGCCAGTGACCTGAGGCTCAAGATCTGATAAGAGTACACAGAATAAAAAAAAAAAAAGCTTCGGGTGTGCGAGTAGGAGTGTTTCTTTACTTAGCCAACTGAAATTGTCTTCTCAAAAAATTAAGATTGTTCTTGCTTGCTATCGCACCCTTAATGATCCTGGGTCTGTATCACAAAGTGACGTCAGTGAGCCAGTAAAGAAAAACCCAGAGATAACAGATCCTGTTTGTAATCAGATAACTGTTTTATCAAGGATCACCAATGTGACACCAGGCAACTCAAAGAGCCAGCTCCCTCCTGCAGCTTAAAGGGAAACAAATCACCAGTCCCAACAATCCCTAACAAACAGGTGTGTCACAACAGTGGTGTGTCTCTGCAGTAGTCATTTTGATCGTCACACTTCAGCTGCACATATATAATTTGTTAACAGTGACAGCTCACAGTAGATGCAGAGATCCTTCAATGGGGCTATATTACTGTATAAACAACACCATATTGGTTTCATACTCTGACAGAAGTCCATTTGTGCTGCCTTGTCCTGTAAATAAAAGTCTTTGAACACTGTTTCTTTGAATAAAAGACACCACATGAGTCTTCTGGACATCATCCAACCAATTGTGATTTTATGTTGAAATCAAAAACATAGTTTATATTTGCATTGTACTAGATAAACACACGTTACATTTCACTGGCGCTGAATCGACCACGTCGGGACTAACAGCTGGGTGTGACTTTATGTACCAGTCATGAATGAACTAATTTATTTTTTGTGACGTGTGAGGTTATTTATTGGCAGTATGCTGCCTTGTAGGAGGACACGTCTGCTCTGCGCTTTTCTTTTGAAATGACGCGACTTGACCGGAAGTAGCTGTTTGTTCTGGACGGAAGTCAGCAGTCAGATAAGTTAGATGTAGTTTACACTGCGTTTTGGGAACATTTTTTAATTTGGGTGTTTAAGTCGGTTCGTTAGTTTTGTTTAACTTATTCCGGTCGGCGGTCATTTCGGTTAGCTCGGTCGGTCACAGCTAACTCTGTCACGTTTCCGTTAGTTGACACGACAGGAAGCATCGCTAACGTAGCACTGAAGTTAACGTTAGCAGACATACAACGGACTAGCCAGCTAGCTAACGTCAGCTGTCCCAACAAACAGGCCAGAAACAGATGATTATAACGGTCATTATGTATATTTATTAAACTTGTATATATCCAGGAGGTTATTTAGATTGCGGTTTGGTTAGCTCGCCCGCAGTTTCGTAACGATAACTGTTAGCAGCATTTTAGTGGGGCTAGCTGAGCTATCGTTCAAAGAGCGAAAAAAAACGGTAACGTTACGTTGTGCTCGAAACTGGCTCAGCTTTTGCTAAAGTTGATGTCTCCTGTTATAATGAAATAGCTGCGGGATAATCCAGCTGCTATGGTGTCTGCCACACCGCTGGTGAGTAAACCCCACCTAACGGGGAGTGACACACATCTGCTGTCACTTTGTCATTTCTTCACACTCGCCAACACGGCGAGGGGACTTGAAGTTTACAACCGCAGACTGGGGCCCTTGTGGTGAAACTTGTGTCCATGCTGTCTTCCTTCACTGTCTTATCCAGCACCTGCCAAGTTGATCGACAGTCAGTGAGACACCTGGTCCAGCATGAAGGCCCTCGGATCCAGATTCTCCTTCTATGCGGGTTTCGTGGTGGGAACCTTCACACTGTACGTGTTTCTGCGGCAGGTGTGGTTTGAGAGGACTTTGTCAGCACAGCAGGCCAGCAGCTTTGATAAACTTCATGACTACCAGCTACAGCTCGAGGAGGAGAGGAAAATATGGAAGAAGGAGAGGTCTGCTCTTTTCAACCTGAAGCACCCTCATCATAAAGGTACGACATCTGGCAGCTATGTGTCCAAAATATGTTCATGTAAACTAATTTAGACAGACATACTTCAATATCATGTACTGAACTAATTTTTCTATCATTATTCAAACATTTAAACGCCACCACATTTTTCACCAAAGCCCACTGAGTCACTATATCAAGTTCCAGCTTCCTTGTACTTGCAATCCTTGCGTGTCTGACCGGGAAGTCTATCTGTTCCCCTCAGACACTGCATTCAGCTCTATGTTTTATGGTCTGATACTGAAACAAAACTCAGTGCTTAACTAGTAAACAACTTTATTGTGAAGTCCCAGTTTTTACAGGTTTTTTTTTTTACAACCACTTTTTTTCACTCAGTACTCAGATAACAAATATAATTCAGGTTCATCTGTAACTTGTAAAAATTCAATGGTGGTTTGTTTTATATAGTTATAATCAGTGTTGGGCAAGTTTCTCTCAAAATGTTATGTCTTACATATTACTAGTTACCTTCATTTAAAAGTAACAAGTTACTGTACAATATAAGTTACTTTTTACATTGCTTTTGCGTTACTTTCACCAAAGTGACCTCAGAAGAATGAACAGGCATTATAAATGGATAAGGCTAATGTTTCACAGCGGGTAATTGAAGCACAGAAGCTCCAGGTTATTACAGTTCATTTTGAAGCCAGTGCTGAGCAGGTCTGACCCAGTTATGCATTCACAGACAGTGGTTACCGCTTTGCATTAAAATCCTCTGCTGATATTGATTATAGCGTGATGATATAGAATAATTAAATAGTCTGGACCATTTAGAATAAATGAATATCCTTGAACATTGGGGATGGGAAGGCACAGGATGAAAGGGTAATAATTATGACACATGGATAAATATTTGTGGGACTATGATATGAAACACAATAAATACATGTTGAGGTTAGCACAACAAACTGAACCGCATGTGAGTCAGTTACTATGACAAATGCAAATTGATACCCCTCCTGCTCTAGAAGTCTAAATAATTTATTTTCCCCTGCTGAACATTTGATTATTTGTTTAACACTTTTAAACTTAGAGGAAAATTTCAGTCTGTCTTCACACTGCTCTGACACACACACACACACCCACAATGAAAATGTCAGGGAGCAGTATCTCTTTTCTCTAATGCTAAAATTAGCCTCTAGAAGTGATAACTCAGTTTCCATTGCTGGATATTTAACTATTAAATTGGACACATTTGTGCTGTAAGGGAAAGTCTGCTCTACCTGTGACTGTCTTCACTGTATCGTCAGTCCAACACAGACACACACAGCACAATAACAAAGTCCAGGGCGACACAGCGTTGTGTCAAGTTTTGAATCACAGTGTAAATGTAATGTAAAAACTTAGTAATAATATGAAATGGATTCTTTTAAAGAGAAGGAAGTCAAATGTAGCGTGAGTGTCAGACTGAAGCTCGCAGAACCTTCAGTCTGACATTGCCTCCATTGAAGGCGATTTACAAGGGGGAGGGAATTTGATTTTTCCCTAACCAATCAGTAGAGATCAACGACTCAACCAGAATCTGACGTCATTAGTATCCATGCCTCGGGGGTGCCGAAAACAAGCGCGCATTGCCCGTTTAAAATGTCTCTGTCGTCGTGCACGCCCAGCTGCATCGCTGTTAAATCCAGTTTAGCAGCTTCCTTAATTTGGTCCTCCATTAACTTGAGTAGTGGCGAAATACCTCAATAGCATCGTTAATGTGGTCTGTAGGATCTGTAGCGGTCACCATTGTTGCTATCCTTATCAGTTACCCACCGGCGTACAGCTTGACATCAGCGTGGCGCTGATTGGCTAATCGCTAGACCCGGCGTTCATTGGTCCGTCCATCGTTTGGATGAGATAAATCGCAAATTCATTGCAGTATGCCAGACCAGAGATGCAAGCCTACTCAGTTGAGTGGGTGGGGTCTGTGGTCTGGAACCAGGCTAAGTCAAATGTGCTGATTCATGTAGGGTGCTTTTTTTTTTTAAACCACGCAACACCTTGTCACCACCATTTATTTCCTCCCTTGGATTGTTGTTTCACCTCTAAAAGCATATTATGTTCTATCATATATTAGTGGATATTGCCACAGTGTATTATGGAGAGATTACAGTCTGAAATCTGATATTAATGTTTATATCTCCTTACTAGGTGAGGATAGTGGCATGGCTGATGAACTGTATAAAAAGGTGCGTATTCTTTGCTGGGTGATGACTGGACCCAACAACCTGGAGAAGAAGGCTCGGCATGTGAAGTCCACGTGGAGTCGCCACTGCAATATTGTGGTCTTCATGAGCTCTGTGGAGGACCCGGACTTCCCCACGGTGGGCCTAGGTACGAAGGAGGGTCGGGACCAGCTCTACTGGAAAACAATCCGAGCCTTCCATTACGCCTACGAGCATCACATCAATGAGGCAGATTGGTTCCTCAAGGCAGATGATGACACCTACGTAATAGTAGACAACCTGCGGTGGATTCTTTCGAACCACACGCCGGAGGAGCCGATTTACTTTGGCAGAAGATTCAAGCCCTACACCAAGCAGGGCTACATGAGTGGTGGTGCAGGCTACGTGTTGAGCAAAGAGGCTTTACGGCGATTTGTAGAAGGATTTAAAACTAACGTGTGCACTCACACTACCTCTGTGGAGGACCTGGCAATGGGGCAGTGCATGGAGAAAGTTGGGGTGCTGGCAGGGGACTCCAGAGACACTGCACACAGGGAGACATTTCACCCATTTGTCCCCGAGCAGCACCTCACTGCCAAGTTTCCTAAAAGCTTCTGGTACTGGAGCTACTGCTACTACCCCATCTCAGAGGCAAGTACAACAAACATTGCGGACTTTGTCTTTACTGTCGGCGTAGTATTACACTGGTATGAAGAAACTTCAGCACTGCAAATGTTTAAACAGACAGTGTGTCATTTTGTGTTAGCTTAACAACTACATGTTAACAGAGTTTCTGTACCCCCTTGGCTTTTTTGTTGTCAAACTGGTACAGCCACAGTGACACTGAAAGGTTCTGAGTAGTGACTGGTTAAAGCTGGGGTAGGCAGGAATGTGGAAAGGCAAAAAAAAAAAATAGAATTGGAAAACCCACCCTCCCCCTGCAGCTTTCTCAGCTCCCACTAGATGACCACGTGCATATGCTTGTGTTTTATACAGTACCCAGTGTTTATTATTCATTAATTTATATAATCTACATGCAGCCCATTCACTTAGCCCCTCCTTGCCCTGTACTCTAATTGTTTATCAGACCTCAAATGAAACAAGATTTAGCCAGCTAACTGTGAACAGCTTCAATGGGAAGAGAAGGGCCAGCAGCTCAGAACCAAGCAGACAGACCTTCGGCTGAAATTCAGCCAGCACAATCCCCCAAGGGCCGGGGGTTGCAGCCGGCTGGTGGCCAGCAGCAGCGCCTGGTCTAACCTGTTTAACAGCAGCAACAGATAGTTTGCTGATCCGGTGGCGAGTCAGGGCTGTCTGGTCCCCCGGAGCTAGAGCTTGCACTGGATGGAATTGAGGCTGCAAACTGCCGCTGCCCGCTCTCCTTCCAGCGAGGTGGTCTGCACATCGGGGAGTGAGGCGGAGAACACATTGTGCTTCAAGGTTCTTGTTAGCTACAGAATGTGCAGAATGAGCTTTAAGCTCCAGTCAGCAGAAGGCTAAACTGTTAGCAACATTTTCGGTCCATCTCTGACAGGCTTCACAGATATTAACATGTTTTATTCCACTTATTGTGAGACTCTTTTTTTGATCAGTCCATCCTCCTTTTGTTGGGTTGCTTTGCAGCGTGGGCAGTCTTTGCTGATATAGCAACTTTCTCTGCAAGATTCTCTGCCATTGAATCAGACTTTCACAGAAGAGACATGCACACAAATCTGCAATTGTAGGACAGTCAATAGAAACACCCTCTCTTTGAAATGTGATTGGTAGAAGTCTCTCGTTACAGGCTAGGTTTTCCAAAGCTTGAAAACAGAACTAATATGTTCAAACTTTATAATAAGATTTTTGCCCGATGACGCCAGAACAAAGCTGCCTACCTGAGCTTTAATCAGATATATGTTGTGACTTTTACTGAAAGGAGTTTTCTGAATGTGTTACCTTGTAAAACATGCAAATGTGTTCACACTTTTTTTCCCACCCATTCTAAATGTGAGACTTTGGCTCTGTAATGTTGCATAACCACATTGTCTTGTTTTTCCTCAGGGTCCAAACTGCTGCTCGGACTTGTCGGCGTCATTCCACTACGTAGATGCTTCACACATGTATTTACTGGAGTACTACACGTATCACCTGCGTGCCTTTGGCTACAGATACCGTTACCAGCCCCCCACCCCGCAAGGCTATAACATTGAGCAGTCGAGTTCCCGGGATGCTTCAGAAGGCAAAAAGGAGCCGACTTCTCAGGAGAAAGGGCGAGGAGAGGGGGATGATCCGTCCAGGACTGACAAGAGACAGGATGCAGATCCCCCCCCTGTAAAGAAAGAACCTCCTGCTGCTCCAGCAGGCAAATAACAGTAGGACTATGTGGGTGTGTGAAGTGAAGGGGACTGATCATTAGGTGGGGGGGGTGGGGGGGTGGGGGGGTTGTATTTGCTTATTCATTGATAGTCTTTGCTCATATTTCTACAAAAGTAGAAATACAGTCCACTTTGATTTGAAATGTCCCCACATGTAAGTGCGTAGCTGAAGGACTCCTACTAATGTGAATTGTGACTACAAGACTGGTCTTAAGGCAGCAGGTGATTTATGACTTCTACCCTGGTTTTTTGAGTTTGTTAGGGTTTTTTTTTTTAAACAGCTGACTGTCCTCTTTAGAAGTTAAATGGCTTTCTGTGAGCTGCATTCATTTGTAAATGAACTAAAGCACCTTTTTAATTCATATGAGTCGGGTATAAGAACCAAGTATTTTCCAGAACCAGTTAAATTAGATTTTTTAGATGTTTTATTCTTTTCTTGACTGAAGTAAAACCCACCAAAACAACTCGATCTACCACGCTCTTGGCTTGCTGAAGCTGTTTGACTTCATTTCTCACAGATAACTAAATGCCTTGGAAGCCAATGAGAACCAGTTGTATGTCCTGACCCGGTCAAACGGCTGTCAGAGAAAGAAATTTAAAAAAGTGCCTCACCTTTTACATTCAGTCAAACGCTCAAGTATTTTCTTTTGCGCATACTGTGGTTTGCATGTCAGTTTGCTGTTCTCAAACTTGTTTCGGGCTGCATTCAAAAGCATTTTCACAATACAGGCAAGTTATGTCCATGTGTTGTGTAGGAATGAATCCTCTTTGTTAGGTTGTATGCTGCGGTAGCTCTGAGAAGACTGACTTCACAAAAAAGATTTGTCTTAAATAATAATTTTAAAAGTTTTATTACAAGTTTTGTTTATAGGACTAGGGCTTCAACTAGCTTAATATTATTTTTTTATTACTGATTAATAAGGAGATTAATTTCTTGACTAATTATTTGGCCCATAAAACAGTCTTCAAACAGCAGTCAAAAACACAAAAATAATCAGTTCTAGTGCTTCCCACAGAATTAGAATCGTTTTTCAGTGGGTCAGCAAATTTTCTGTTTGTGTGGTGCTTGTGTGTCCCTTTGTGATCAGTCTACAGTATGTCCCCTCTCTGAATTCTCTCTGAGGTTTCTGCGGGTCTCTGAATACAACACAGAGTGAACTCTTCATGAGGCTTTTTGTTTTTCCTCAGCAGCAGTATGTTGAGTTTGGGTCGCGTGGTGGCAAATTGATCAGTTGATCAGTTTGTGCTCAGATCGATGTATTAGACGGGCAGCTGCTGCAGAGGCGAGTAAAAGCATAGTGCGCAGTTTCCATGGGAACGCAGCCGGTTTCAACCAAAGTAGTTTGGAAAAACGATAGCGCTCAAGTGAGAGCGCTGCTGTTCCAAGAAATAGTGTTTTGCTTCTGTATGAATTAATGAATGGTAGAGTTTCACATTCACCGGGCCCAGAGTACGCTCTGTTCTCCATGAGTGTGGTGCTCTGAATAATTGAACAGTGTATATATATATATTTATATTTGTAGAGCGCTCCGAGGAATGGTCCTGCTCCAGAAATACAAAATCAGTATGTTGCGATAAATACTGTGGGAAACCCTGAATTTTTTATTTCTAAGATTGAGAGAAGCAGCCAATCCTCTCCTGAAGTTCAGCTGTGATCTTGCAGCCTCAATCAAGTGTTAGTGGAATAGAAAATGGCAAATTCAGCATTCGTATACCCTCCCCGACACTACTTCTTAAAGGGCCAGCGTGTAGGATTTAGGAGCATCTATTGGCAGGAATAAAATCTAATATTCATAAGAATGTTTTCATTAGTTTATAATCACCTAAAAATAAGAATTGTTTTTGTTACTTTAGAGTGAGCTGTTTATATCTACATAAAGAGCGGGTCCTCTTCTACAGAGTCCGCCATGTTGTTCTACAGTAGCCCAAAACAGACAAACCAAACACTGGCTCTAGATAGGGCCATTTGTGTTTTCGTGTCAGCCACTGCAGCTAGAGTTTCAGTTCTGCAACCTCAGAGCTAGATGCCTCTAAAGCCTACACACCAGACCTTAAAATCCCCCCTACACACAAAATACAGATATAAAGTTAATTTCAATAGGAAAGCATTGTTTGGGTCATTCATATTTCTCTATGGCTCATAGACACTGATGTCACCATATTGCTTTAAATGAAAAGTCCAAATGTCTAAATTTATATAGTCCAGCCAAAGATTCCTATGAGGGATAATACCAGACTGCAGACAGACCAGTCAATAGTTATGTGGTGAGAATATTGGTAATCTGAGTGGTTCTTATTTGTTTTTATCACTGGTTTATGTTCAGTTAACCGCACACTTTCAGGATGTTTGCCTGTTCTCCAGCCTTGTGTTAATTTGATCTGGATTTCGTGCGTAGACACACCTTCAGCGGGGCGAGGAAGGAGTGTGTCAGATATCTTTCCTTCTTTGAAATTCAACACCATCCTCTCCAAACCATTGCACCCTTATTTACCCGTGCTTCCCAAAGCTGGCACTGGACACACACACACTTCACGGTTCCCCTCATCTCGCCCTAGTGGACTCGTCAGCTTGTGCCTTGTAAATTAGAGATTGTATGAGCCATCAGCTGCACACATGACTTTGCACTGTGACATTACCATGATGAGAGTGATGCTTTCAGATGGAGAATAATTGTATTGAATCCTTCCAATGTAACGAGTATGGCCTTCAGGTGAGCCTGCGGACTACTTGTTCATGACAGAGCTTTCTGGATAAGCGAGAATTTTCCTTTTATACGATTTTAGTTTCTACAATGTTGTGTAATGTTTAAATTTTGGATGGGCCAGACCTTTTGATTTGTAGTGAGTACATTGTGTGTATTTAAGTATTCATAACAATTCCTTTACTACTTTGTAACCAAACAAAGATTCACTCTAACGGGAGATAATTACCAAATACAGAAACCGGCTTCAGGAATCGGGCAGGATTCAGTGATGATTCAAACAGAACAGATTTGTCATTTTATGTGAAAATTTAATGCACTTGAGTGTTGTAATTACTGTTTTTCTTTTTAACCACTTAAACCTCTTACTCTCCTCAAAGGTTAAAAATGAATGAGGTAATTAATGCCTGTCAAAATGCCTTTTGTACATGTTTACACTCAGTTTCCTTCTGTACATGAGCATAGAGCATGTTCAGTTTTTTTTTTTCCTGTTGAAATATAAAGGTCCGGTTTAAACCAAATCAGCATGTTTTATATAACGGCTTCCTTTGACACTTGTTTGACTTTGTTCAAGTGAATTAACCATCTGTAAAACTTTTTGGTAGCAAAGGACTTCAGTGCAGACTCCAACTGTCAGACCTGCGGGCCTCAAACGACTTGTTGATATCCACCACATCTGGCGTCTGATGCCAGTGATTCACACATCCAGTCCTCGACAATCTACTCAAAACATTCAAATTCTATCCAAGGGAAAGGTGTACAGTACTGTATTTATATTTGAAATGTATTTATGTTGGTATTGACGTCTAAATTGAGTCGATGCGCTTCGGTGTGTAAATGAGTTTTGTGTGAGTGTGTGAGCACACGTGATCAGTGTGCAGGATCGTTTTCAGTGAATGGTACTTTAATCACTATAAATAAATGCATATTTTATTGTACATTTGTGTTGCACTTGTTTACATAATGTTATGTGATGTCAGAACATTTTCCAGCGACAGTAGAAAAGCGTTCATGCATATGACTGTTTCACCTCTCTGGTTAAATAACATTGATACATCGTCCTCTCTTGTTACAATAGCTGTGAGGGGTTTTCAGCGCTGTGAGAGATGGAGGGTTTTACAGCAAGTGTTGAGGCGGAGGAAGCGTGACATCACTACAGAGAGCGTTGAAACCTGAGTAGAGAGAACAATGTTTGCAAAAGATTAAAGAGACAGTCCACCCCAAAAATAAGTTTTTCCCTCTTACCTGTAGTGCTATTTATCAACCTAGATTGTTTTGGTGTGAGTTGCAAAGTGTTGGAGATATCAGCTGTAGAGATGTCTGCCTTTTCTTGAATATAATGGCACAAGATGTCACTCGGCTTGTGGTGCCAAAAAATGCATTTAAAAAAACTCAACAGCAATGTCTTTTTCCAGAAATCATGACCTGGTTACTCAAGATAATCCACAGACCTTGTTGTGAGCAGTTTCATGCAGGGACTATTTTCTTTCTACCAAACTACGAGGGGTGACAGAAAAGTTTTGAGCTTAACCCGGAATATTTTTATAATCTACCACCTTTCCATATCATCACTGACCATGTCCATGTTTGAATCTCTTTTTGTTTTAGTTTTGAAAGTTTTTGAAGTGAATAGTGGTCAGTGATTTGTTAAAAATGGAGAAATTGGGAGTATCCCGGTGTGATCAAATATCTTCATCTGAGAGGAATGTCACCATCTGAAATCCACCAAGACATGCTCAATACTTAACCTGACAATGCCCTTTCATATGCCACAGTCAAACGCTGGGTACAAGAATTCAAGTGTGGCAGGAAGAGTGTGTAGGGTCCCAACCTGAAGAGTTCTTTTACACTGGGATGAAGGCGCTTTAGCACCGCTTGAGCAAGTGTGTTGCCTTTGAGGGGGATTAAAAAATAGAAGCACTGAAAAATCTATATCTTGTTTTGTTTCCTCAAGGCTCAAAACTTTTCAGTCATACCTCTAACAACCGCCAACTGTATCTCTGCAGAAGGATGCATGCGTCTACTCATAGATGAGAGGTTCATGATTTCTGGAAAGAGACATTGCTGCCGAGTTTTTCAAATGTATAGTGCCATCGAGTCCCATTATTTCGGAAACACTTGGCAACTCACACTTAAACAATCTAGATTGATAAATACTACTACAGGTAAAAGGAAAAACATCTGTTGTTGATTTTGGGGTGAACTGTCCCTTTAAGCAGCAAGGATTTTAATTTTATCATTTCAGGGAGGATGCAGATCTTACCAATGCTTTCCGTTATTGATGAATTAGCCTCTGCTCGTCTGTACATACGCCCTGTCACATGGACAAGCCATCTCTGTTGAAAGAAAAACAGGTTTTAAATGTATTAAACCATGATTACACACAACAAGTAGCTATATATTAATACAAAATAATACATAAGTATATTAATACTGGGCCGCAACTTCAACCACTCTAATTTTCAGCTCCTGTATGTTGACTACAAAGTACCTTCATGTGAATGTTGTGTTTAAGTTCAACAGTGCATATGGAAGGTGTGCCAAAAAATTGTTGAGCTTTTCCTCGAGCTGCACTGACCTCTGTGAGCACTGTGTGATAAAAACAAACACATGATACTTTGGAAGTTAAATTTCAGCCAAGAAACGTAACGCCAAGCAAGCTAGAGGTCAGCGAGGGAGCAGCTCACCATCATCATCAGAGGTTACTGGTCAGTCCTCTATCAGCAGGCTGGTTTATAATGGAGATTTAGGAAATCTAAATGGACTACAAAGTCAGATTAAGGAGTACCTATTATTGATCAGCTGTACTTCAATCAAGGTCTAACACAGGCAGAAACTGCATTGTGTCTTAAATTCAGACCAGTCATCATTTAAGGAGACATTATGATGAATTTATCTCAAGAAATTGACCCGTTATCACAAGAAAACAAGCTCTGTTATCTCGAGATGAGATAAAGGCATAATATGAAGGATTGTTGCAAACCAGTTCCACGTATCAGCAAAAGTGAAATTAAAAGCCAACCCCAGATTCACTCTTGTTTGCATTTCGCCTTGCTATATTTGCATATTCCTGTGCTGTGTCTCTTGGATGCATGCTGCTTGTGGTCTGGCACCTGATCACTATGTCTTTATAAAGTCCTGACCTCACCTGAGCTCTGTGGATGAAAGCCCTGAACGCATAAGAAAACACAGACAGAGGGCAGAGTCTCTGCAGAGAAATACACTGCCACACGCTTCTAGTGCGTCATATGTGTCGATTTAACTACTTACTACTGCATGAGTCTATATATTGTTTTTAGGGAAAATCCTGCGCAGTATATCTTTGAAAAAAAAATTACAAGCATGACCATCCTTGGCTTCTATCAGGTCAGCAGTACTGGGAGTTTTTCTTTCTTGTATTAAATGAATTGCTCTCTGTGTTGCTGAAGTCATTCACCTGTTCTCCGCCACAACAGATCTGCGAGGACGTGGTCCATGTGTCCTGTGTTAAGATACAATGAAATACAATGTCATAAAGCTTCAGTATCATAGGTGAGGTAAGTACAATCAAAATAATGAATACTGGTTTATAGCTCATGGCATCTGGGAGTTTCTGTCACCTGCAAAAAGAGTTCAGCTTTAGACAGCAGCAAAGGAAGAAGTGTTTCCTGAAAGAAATAACTCACTGTTTGGTTGAGCAGCACTTCTCTTTCCCAGCAGACCCACAAAGCTGTCATAGTCGATGTCTTTAAATCTCTTCAACGGAGCAGCTCCTCGAGCGCAGCACTCCAGCTTAGCCTGAAAGACAAAACATCACCTGTTAGCCTGTTGGGAGTGAATGCACATCTCAGCTTCCCACTATAAAGGTCTTACCTCTGTCAGTGATTTGTAGGTGTCTTCCTCACATCCAGACCTCGCAGGAAGTAAGACGAGGACGACTAAAGCGACCAGTGAAGCAAGGGTGTAGCAGTTTGGAGTCTTCTCCATCCCTCTGAAATGTAAGTCAGATTTAATGCAGAAAAAGCACACACACAACCAGACTGCAGTTAGTTTCCCTGTGACACTGTCTTGTCATCATATTGCTCACACTCAGCATGTCTGTGACCAAGTTTTTACCAGTGTCACATATTTTATTTTCATACTTTAGTTAAAATCATGACAGTGATTAAATGACCAATGTCCAGACTCACACAGGCCATTATGAGCTGAAAGCCTCCATTAACTCTCATTACATCTATAACTGAACCAGTACATTAAGTGCATCGTGATTAATTTCATCCGATCAATCAGCCTGATAGCCTGCAACAATCACAGCCTCTCCTCCATCAAACAGTTGTCTGCTTGTCTTGTAATGCTCTTTAATTTTACCACTCTTAATTTACATAGCAGTGCAGTATCGTTGACTGTGGAGTACTACATCTAAAGCCTCCTACAGCCCTGCCTCTATTAGGATATTACATTATGGGTTAATTGAACCTTATACACTTCATATTTCTTAACATAGACCTGTTGTCCTCGTTCATGCACATGTTCTAAATGTAGATATTTGTTTCTCTGTTTCCTTCTTCCTCTGTGTCTCCTGTCTCTCTCTATCAGTCTATGTGTGTTTGTGTATGTGAGGTGTGGGTGTGACTTTTTCCTGGCACTCTCGCTCCCTCCTGATTACGCCTTATTCACCTCACTGCAGCTGCCTTCCATCAACTCATCAACCCCACTGTGTTTCTACTCTGGTTCTCCATTAGCTCATTGCCAGATCGTTGTCTCTGCTACCTGTCAGTGTACTTTGCTTCCAGCATCTCACCTGCATTTATCCTGTTTGCTTGTTGTTGGGTGTTTTCCCCCTGCCTAACCCTGTCTCCTGTTTCCTGCTGCTCTGTCTGCTCTGGCTCAGCTCAGCTCCCTGTTTCTGTTCCCTGTCTCGTCAGCATCGAGCCCTAGCACCAGTTTCCCAGCTACCTACCCAAGCTCCCCCAGGCTTGCATTCCCAAGCTCTCATTGCTTTTAAGTGTCCTGTGTTTGGATACACTCTCACTATGTTGTAACAAATCTACGTCTGTGCTACCTGCTTGATTAAAACAGCTTCACTTTTCTCTGAGAACAGGAACTGTAATTCAGTGGTAGAGATATTAATGTGTGAAGAAACAGTCATTTCCTGAACCAGTAAGTGTGACTAATCACATCAGCTCATTGTGATGTGATCATTTCTCAAGGGCAAGCAACTCTTGTTACATCCTGCATTCGTTCATGCATCAGTGCATCATGACGCATTAGTTACATGTGTGTTTTCTACCTTTATTATAACGTGTTTCCATTTTTCTACGTATTTCTTAAGAAATTCCTGGAAAGAACTTAATGATTTCACACTTAATTAGAAAATAGAATAGGAAAAGTGTGAAATGCATCCTAAAACTGAGTCCAATTAAATGACTTAACTAAAAAAAGTTTTTTAGTAAATTCACAGCAGATAAGCAAAACATACAAACATGTGCAATTTGTCTGAAGACATGCATAAAATTCTAAATATATGAACAACTGTGTTAAAATAAATGAAAGATAAATACATAGTTATCAGGAAAGGAAATTCTTCTGGAAATCAACAACTGCTTAACTGAAATGTAACCAGAGTCAGAGTCTGTAACAAATTACGCAATTTTTCATTCCATAGGATCCTTTCTTTTTATCAGGAGGTTACAATTGGACCCATCATGAGTATAAAATGGCCCAACATAAAAATTATTCATCTAACAAATCATACAAAGTTTTATATGACAAAATAAATCAAAAAGATTTAGTCAGAAAACAGGCTGGTACAGTATATCATTGTCTTCTCTGAATAAACAGACTAACCTGTCGTAATGCCATCAGACTGCTTTATCACAATATGCTATAAAAAAATTAATGATAATATCATGAAAGTCTCACCTGGTAGCAGCGTTGAAATATCTTGATCTGATGCGACAGTATAAAGCAGTGATCTGTTCAACAGTTGGTATCAAAGGAGCTCTATGCCAAATCAAAGTATGTCTTTCCGCTCAGTAGCCTCTCCGTCTCAATTATTATAGTCCTTGAGCTCATTTGTAATCCAATTAGAGCTCCACCCGCCACCCAAACCCCCATACAACCCCTACACACACACACACACACACACACACACACGCACACACAGTTGGCAGCATCATTCTTATTCATCTTATCAAATGACTGAAAGTGTCAACATGAGATATTTGGATGCAAATATAATAGAATAATTATAGCTGCTGCGCAGCGATGGGTGGGGTCCGGGCATTTTTAGGCAATTCTGAGCAACAAGCTGAAGAATTGGAAGACATTTAGGAATTTAGCAACACAATCTGCATCAGCTGAGGCTTGAACTAACAACCTCTGAGACTAAGAATCAATTTCTATCTCACTGAGCTAATTAGTCAGTGACAACTCATGTGTAGCTTCACAAATTGACTAAGCCAGACGTGCAGGTTTAGCAGCCGTCCATGCATGGAAAAGCAGATTTCAAACCACTGTAAAAAAATTCAGTTAACGAAACAAAAATCTGAAAATACACATATTGCATCTAGACAGCATGGAGATGTTGGTAATTTATTTTAACAATGATTGATTTGCTTCATAAGTGAAAAACTGATGTTTAACTAGTTGAGCTATGTGCAAAGTGAGAAGCCTCAGATGGTTTCACACTAAAGTATTGACACTGGATCTTTGTGCAACGTTTGGTTTATTTTTAAGCATGAGAAGGCAGATTTTCTAGCAGGAAGAAGACTTGTAGATGCTGAACATTGATGAGTCACACTCAGGCAATTCTAAGCAAACTGGAGCACAGGAAGATGTTTACATTACAATGTGGATTCTGCACCAGTTGTGGCTTGAACCCCCAACCTCTGGAACCTAAGACGGTCATCTACCACTCTGAGCTAATTGGCAAGTAGCAACTCAACAGTGGCTTCACACGTTGAGTAAGCCATTCACTGTTGTGTAGGAAAGCAGCCATCCGTGCATGGAAAGGCAGATTTGAAACCACTGTAAAAAATTCAGTTATTAATACAAAAATCTGAAAATACACATATTGCAACTAGACAGCATGGAGATGTTGGTAATTTGTTTGTAACAATGATTGATTTGCTCCATAAGTGAAAAACTGATGTTTAAAATTTCCATTTTACATTGACTCCAGTTGTTCACCTTAGAGCAAAATTCAAAATGCTGTCAAAAATTCAGTTTTTGAGATAAAATTCTGAAATTTGCCACACATCATCTACCATGACTCTAGAATTTTGTCATTTTTTCATGAACATTGAAGATTTATTTAGCAAGAATTTGCATGTATATGTTTACAGTACCGTTTACAGTCAAACATTTTGATGCACTGTAGGCTCAATTTTTGATAAATCAAAAATCTGAGAAACATAGTTTTTGTAGGACAGTCTGAAGATGCTCTGTAGCAAGTTTGGTGTCAATTGAACAAAAATTGTGGGAGGAGATAGGTTTAAGAAGTTTTACAATTTTTGAAAAAAAAACAGAGTGATGAACTTCATAATTTTTAATAGGTTTAAATGCACAAAAGTTTCTTCAGTATTGGGGCTACAGTTTGATGAAAGTTGTGAAGTTGTAGCACGTATGGTTGATTTGTTATGAATTTTCAAAGTTTTGAACTTTAGACACTTGCTGTAGTGCCACCATCAGGACTATTGGCTTGAGTTTACAGCTGAGGATATCTGGCATGAGACTGGACCTTTGTGCAAAGTTTGGTGAGTTTTCACCCATGGGAAGTATGATTTCCTCGGAAGAAGAAAGAAGAAGAAGAAGAAGAAGAATATCTAGGATTACAATAGTGTCCTGGCAGCTTAGCTGCCCGGACCCTAATAAATGAAGTCTTCTCATTGGTGGTTATTTAATGAAAAAAACAAACAAACATTAAAATAAACAAGTTTACTGTGGTAAGTAAGTGACTAATTAATTATTAATGTCACAAAAGCCCCTTGCTAATGATTTAACAGGGAAGACTCTGTACCAGTTGACCCAGTCAGTCTCAAAATTGGATTTGCCACAAGGAACAGTACGTCCCAGTTTCACACAACATAGCAGCTGGTTATACTGGATGCATTAATGGAAACCTTTACACACAAAATGACCATTTGTATATAAATTACTCACTGCGTATTACATGGAATTTTAGCTTAAACTGTGTTTCTCACACGCCTCCATGGTGAACGAAGAATCCAAAAACTAAGCAAATTCGGGATGAACTGGAGTAAAAGGAGGGCAAAACTATATCAGAACATTTGTGTGCAAAATCCTACACTTTTCTTCCTGAATTCAGCCTAACATGGGGTGAGTAACTGACATACAAATGGTCAGTGGTGTGTGTGTGTGTGTGTGTGTGTGTGTGTGTGTGTCCCAGGGGAAAACTGAATGTTTGATGCGCCTGTGTAAGTGGACTGGACTTGGGAACAGCGTACGCCCTGCGAGCGGATATTGCTGCTCTGTCTACACCGTCAATGACTGGTGTGTAAGAGCAGAGATCCAAATAACTCCCACGCTCTCTGAATCAATGAGAGGACAAGCGGAAGGCTTCTGGCTGACCCTTTCCGTCCACAGATGAATACACAGAAAAGTTTGATTACACCCACCTGGAATTTATAAGGTCACATTTGAACAGCAAAAATCATCCTGTTCTACAAAACAACCACTCGTACCTACTGATCTATATTGTGTTCATGACCATGTCTTTTGTTTTAAGATCATTTTCTTTGGCATTTATATGCCTATATTGGATAGGGAAGCTGTAGAGTGAAAGGAATGAACCACGCTGAACCCCCAGCTGCTGCAACAAGGACATGTGGCGCCCACTCTACCAGGTGAGCTAGTGGGCACCACAGATGTGTTCTAACCAAACTCTTCTTTTTGTTGTATATAAAGGAAAATGAAACACTTAATTTCAGATTGTCTGATTGTCTTGACAGTCCATGTCTGCTGTGGCTGAAATGTTCTTTAGGAGCAGCCTGGAAAACTTGACATGTTATAGATCCGACAGGATTTAGGTCCTGTGTACAGAGTTTAAATTAACTTTTTATGGCACTGCTCTTATCCTGGTTTATTGACTTATTGTGTTAGGATGAATTTTTGCACCCTGTGTAGTCTGCATGAGTTGAATCCCTCTGAATCACATTTACACTCAGACCTGTATGATGACAAAGTACATTCATTCATACACTCCCTTCTCTAAGTGGAACCTACAACCTCCGAGCGAACAACTTACACACTGAAAATGAGAAGTTTTGACAAAGATTGTGATCATACAATAAGACACGCCTGCTTTGTTTTTTCAGTGAATTGTTGTAAAGATCTAAAGCCAATAAAACAACTTGTGAACGCACCTCGGAAAAGCCTGGACTCCACCTCAGGACTGTGGTGCCCCCTATATTGATCCGTTTTCAGACATGGCCGGTTGGAATTGATTTGCCACATCTTTAACCTTTGGCATTCACCAGTAATACTGACTTCACTAATGTACTGCTTTGTTCCACTTCACACAAGCTTCTTTGGTTCTGTTGTAATAGGCTTCACCTCCAGGGCACTAACTATCAAATTATAAATGTCTTTGTTTATCACGACACATTGAATCACGCAGTAACATACAGCTGTTCATGTTCCTGTGGCGTTTTCTTTTGCAGAACCACTTTAATGAGAGTGCTTGCCTCCCAGCACACAAATGTATCACTAAAACAAGTTGCTTCCTGTCACTTATTTCGATCTTCTGGAGCTATAGCAGCCAGGTTATCCCCCTGTTTCTTAAATCAGTGATTCGTGTTATGCTGCACTGTAGAACAGCCTGACTCAGCTGCCTGTTGGACTTAAAACTAAATTACAATATCATCACCAAATTTGCGCTAAGATTATTAACCATCATCTTAAAGGGCCAGTGTGTAAAATGGGTTGAAAACAGTGACATCAGTGGTCAAATTCTAGATTGCAGGGCTCACTCGCTCACCCCTCCCGTCGGGTAAAATGACGGTGGCCTCGTAGGGACAAAAAGCCTTGCGCACGAGTTTTTCAGGAGTAGGTCTATCTAGCAACGAGGTGAATGTTTATTTAGAAATCTAAACCATGTTACGATATTGTAATGAATCCCTCACGAGCAGGAGACCAGAGGAGCGTTTGGGAAAAAGGCCCGTTTATTTGAGCACTCCAGAAACTCTTCTGGCGTAACACACACACTCCATAACTTTACACACATACTCGTTTACCATGCTGAGTGGGGACCCCCTCCCTCTCTGCTCTGCCAATCTCCAGCCCGCACACTGACTGACAGTGTAGCCAGTAAACAGAGCTCAGCTGTTTATTTAGCCTAGCAATATCTCCGGACTATAGTAGCTGTAATGGACGACTTTGAACGCGATTTTGAAGAGTTTCTTGTAGCGGACACAGACCCAGAGCCATACCTGTTTGAGCCGGAGCACACAGATGAGGAACTCTATGTGTTTGATGCTGAGCGGGTGAGAAGAGAGGCTGAATGCACAGAATGGGATTCGGTGCTACTGCTACCATCGTTGGGAGATATATCACCAGGAGGAAAAGCGCCGCAGAGAGTGCATCACAAGGAGTGAAGCTGCGTCTTCTTTTCCTCGCAGATGACTGTTCGGGTTCATTCTCTCCTGTTGCGTGGTAAGTGTGGTCCATTCGCAAACTTTATAACTAAAAAAACTTTTCACTACTCTCTATCGACGAACTACTAACACTCTCTGCTGTTTCCTCCTCCTTCTTCCTTCCTTCCGCTGTCTTCGTTGGTTCATTTATACACGCGAAACACGTTCTCTGGCTGGCTGGATTGTCCGCTCGGGCTGCCTTACATACATGGCGGCGCAAGATGGCGACCTCTCTAAAGCAAGGCCCTTGCTATATATATATATAAAAGCATAATTATAAGGCTACGAAAACCAAACAAATTTTTTTTATAGCGATTATACACTTGTATAAACATATTAATGGGTAGAATATTCAGATTCAGATTCAGATTGACAATAAACCATGCCAAATATTACACACTGGCCCTTTAATATTTGTATTCTAATTAAGATAATACACTACTTTACAATTTAATACCTTTAATCATGTCATTTAAAGGTGGCTGAACTGCTGACTCACATTAAGATTGCAGCTGACATGTGCTAAGCTTCTGTGGTAGCTGATGAGATGAGTGTAGACACATGGGTAGGTTACTGAAGAGGAAGGAAGTGGGTGGACGCTTCTATATATTCTCATAGTTTTTATACCCTCCACAGCTGAGTAGCACAGATGTCAGAGAGTCAGATGCAGGTTATAGCTCCAAATATGAAGTTACTGTGTTTTGTTTTTGTAGGGCAGAAGTGTCACTCCTGTTGTGAAAGCAGCCGAAAAGAAATTTTGTTTTTCAAAGTTTGGACATTTTCCTTTGCAGAAACTTTGCAGAAATGCGTCATATATTTACAAGTGTCACAGACAGAAACAATCCTTTAGAGGAATACATATACAGGGAAGTGAAGAATGAGCGTGACTAGATAACACTTAGCAGAGTTGACACTAATTCATTCAACCTTAACCAAACAATATACATGTGTATCTAGCACCTCAAAGAAATACTTATCAGTCAAAATCAGGAACTGAATTGTGTGTGTGTGACTTTCAGTTATTTGATAAGACCAAAGATAAAGATGCTACAAACTCTGTGTGTGTGTGTGTGTGTGTGTGTCTGTGTGTGTGTGTGTGTGTGTGTGAGAATGTGCTGATGGTTTTTAACTCCAGGAGACTGAATAAATCACACTTAATTTACACCTCTAAAGTTCTTCAGCTCTTCAGACTATATGATAAACATCACACACAAGATATTTCATCTCCTTTGGGGAGACAGCAGGTGAGCACATAGTGGTACATATCACCTGAAAGCTGGAAACCTGAAGTTTAATTTGAGATGCAGCTCAGTAGTATGTGTCTAGTCATAAATCTGTAATAAACATTGCATGCAAAAAGTGCATAGTATGTGCCCAAAACATGTATGGAACTAACATAAAGTGGACATGTCTGTAAAGCGGAGACTTGTGGGTACCACAGAACCCATTTACATCCAGCGTCATCACTCTAGCCTTAAAACTCCAGAATCTATGGCCTTTGAAAGACAGATGGCAGTGAAAACAGCAGCTTGCTTTTCATAAAATTAGCATGTTATGTTCAGACCTTAATCACACAGTGAGCCCTAGATTAAATTTATTTAAGTTTCAGATGAGGAAAAAGGGTTAATTTCAGATTTTACTCGAACTATGTCTTGATTTTGCACAGATTCATTCATTTGGCACCAGTTTACAACTTTCCAAATAGATCATATTTTACAGTAGTGGCTTTTTTGTGGGTGTGTGTCCCACCTCATTGACATTTCTCCTCAATAAGTTGTTAGTTCCTAGCTTGCACCTGGCATCAATATGATATCAGAAAGACGGACTCTGATGTTGTTAAATTTTGGTTGGAATGAAAATCAGATTGACAGTATTTTAAATGTGTAATGATGTTTCACGCTGTGTGGAAAAATGACGTTTTGCAGATGTTGGATAAATATCCTTATACTGCATCAAGATGGGGGGGCATGGTGGTGTGGTGGTTAGCACTGTTGCCTCACAGCAAGAGGGTTCCCGTTTTGATCCCGGGTGTGGGAGCCCCTCTGTGCGGAGTTTGCACGGTTAGAAGATGGATGGATGCAAACTCCGCACAGAGGAGTTTGCACGGTTAGAAGATGGATGGATGCATCAAGATGATGCTGGCAAGAGGTGCTTAATAGACACTGGATTTTGGTGACTTTCAAATTTCAGGATTTTTTTAAACACTGTAAACTATTTGATTAAATCAGTTTAAAAATTTTAAGCAAATATTCACGTTCACAGGGGTGTCAAAATTATGGCCAGTGGATGCCTTTGCACACCCACTATTAATGCACATGAAAGGAGGCGTCAAGTTTCAGCAGCAAGTAAGAGTGAGGAGCTGACGTTGTGTAAAATGCTGCTTCAGAGGCTCTTCCTCCCTGACCAGATTACAGTTGAAAAAACAGTGAATACTTACTGTAGTCATATTTAAAGATTCTGAACATTGTGGTAAATATTGTCAGCCAGCAGCTTCGGGACAAAAGAATCTGTGTCAGATTTATTTCTTAAATCAATATTGGTGGAACCCTGTTGCTATAAGACACTGACAAAACATTAGATTTGTTAATGATTTGTAATGCAGGGGATGACTTAATCTACTTCCTCAATTGCTCCCACATCAGTTTGGTGTGGCGATGGCAGCGTGCCAGCACCATTACTACACAGGAGTGGAGATTTATGGAAATGCACATGTACTGATAGTGAGAAGCAGACTGACTGACTGACTGACTGAATGTGGGAATGTTTCTTAAAACATTTCAGACTGATCATCATCTGTTTTGTAAATTTTGTCCTTCTTTAAACTAAAAGAAAGGAAAAATTCAGAGATGTTGTGTGTAGGTTATATGCAGTGGTGTTACTGGTCCAGCTCACTTGTATGTGGCCCGTGAACTAAAATGAGTTTGACACCCCTGCTGCCCCTCAGTGCCTCACAACTAGTGTTTCCAAGTTCAAGAGTGAACTTTCACTACAGACTAAGACATGATAATTGCACTGGGATTGTAGGTGTGATCATGACTCGAATCCAGTGAGCTAAATCTCCCTGGCGGTTAATCAAACCACAGCTGTGTGTGGAGCAGCCATCTTAAATCAACACGTCCTGATGATTTTTGATGGACTCTGATGAGTTATTCTTATCTACTAACAAGTATTCTACTCCGTTCCCTACAGGACTGATAGTGTAAACCTGTGTACTTTAAGGATCACACACCTGCCAGTTGTCAGACTGTTAATTAATGAAAATCCAGAAGGCTTTTATCCAGGCTCCTTAAATGAAACAGATGAGAAGACAATATTAACTAACAGCTCTGCATTTATCCTGGAGGCACTACACAGTGTGTCACTTTGCTTCGGTTTAATGATCATAATGATTTTAACTTTGTTTCTTCAGAGCTAAAGCTGAAGCCAGCTGCCATCAGGCCTCCTTTCCCCGTTAGATCACAACCCTCATCTCCAGCAGGGGACAGTGGAGGAGCGGCATCCCCTGCCCAACAGAATTATAGGAAAAAGAGGAGTCTCCTTGTTTGGAGTCTGGATTTCCTTTAATTCCTCTCTCATTTTGGACTGACCAAGAAGTGAACAAATTTAGGTAAAGTTTTCAACTCAGTAACTAACAGTGGACATCCAGTGGTCCTGTCAAAGACTTAGAGACAGGGTAAGGAGCTCAGACATCCGGAGGGAGCTCGTGAATAGTGAATAAAAAGAATGGTGTGACACTTTTTCCAACTTTGACTCAAGTGATTTTTTTTCTTTTCAGTCTCTGTTCCCTCTACTTTTCCTCTCTGGTCTTGTTTGTCCTGCAGTTTCATAATTAGGCTAATTTACAGTCATGTCATGAATCATTTCTGCAAGTAGGCTACACACCTTTTCCTTTTAAATGGGTGTATGTGTTTGTGTGGGTCCATTCACACCCATGTTTGTGCTCATAATAATGATAATAATTATACATTATATTTACATAGCGCTTTTCACGGCACTCAAAGATGCTTTACAAATTCAGGGACAAAAAACAAACAGACAAGCAAGAGAACAAATAAGGGATGAGGAGAATAAACTGTCAGTGACTGAAAGCAGCCTTGAACAGGTGTGATGATGGAGGAGCTCAGACAGGTAGGGTGGGGCCTGGTTATTAAGGGGTTTATATGTTATGAGGAGGACTTTGAGGTGGATTCTCTGGGGGAAGGGGAGCCAGTGGAGCTTATGGAGAATGGGGGTGATGTGGTCACGGGTGCGAGAGTGAGTGAGTAGCCGAGCAGCAGAGTTATGAATATCCTGGAGCTTACTGGGTTTGGTTTTTGAAGATGAGCCATAGAGTAGATTGTTGCAGTAGTCCAGACGGGAGGTGATGAAGGCGCAGTTGCAGCTGAGGAGGTGGGGGCTGGACGGAGGCGGGCGATGTTCTTGACGCATATGTGAGCAAAAACTAGGTTTATTTAATGGGTTGCACTCGTCACTTATGATGTCATTAGATTTAATGAGAATGAGGTGATTCATGACGCATGTATATTCTACACCACACCCTCATATCAATTGCATGGTCAGACTCAGGCCTCTCTCTTCCTTCATCTGTGTGAAACTTTCGGAGGGCAAACTGGAACAAAACCGCAGGACACACACTATTTAAAAAAACAACAACTGAATAGTCTAGGGCCAAAATACATTGATCTGATGCTCTGTTATGACCTCACCAGATGCCTCAGATCAGCCACGTCCAAAGTCTGGCCTGCATACTAAATTTAGACGACCTGTGGATTGTATTTCAAAATATCCTGTATGTGGCCCACCACACAATGTTGGTTAATCAAGCAAAATCACTCATGATGGTAAGACTATCATACAGTTTGCAGACATGCACGAAACAGGAACTACACAAGCAAGACTAATGTGTTTTCATAAACAGATGGCCTCTACTTTCATAAGTGGTGGAAAGTTGAATAATTTATCATGGAAAGATGAAACAGTTACATTTATCTCATTTGTATGTGATTTTTCTCTTTTTACTAATCCATATGATGCGAGGGGCAGATGGCACCCATTCAGAAAAGTTTAGACATCCTTGTCTCAGGTCATGTGGGACAAGTCTGCTTACTGAGTCACAACCAAACATGGAGGAGCAGCGTTCAGGTTTTATACACCACATATCTGGAATAATACGCGCCTGAAACTCTCCCCATTTGTTGCTGTATTTTATTAAAGGTCCTCTTCCATGGAGTCCGCCATGTTGTTTCTACAGTGGCCCAGTAAGGACAAACCAAGGAGTGGCTCTAGATAGGGCTATTGCATTTTCAGATTTTTCAGGTTTGTTGGTTGCTATCTGTAATTCTTACCACTAGGTGCCACTAAATCCCACACACTGGGCCTTTAAATTTAAACATTTGGAAGTTTTGTGTTTTTATTTACGCTTTTGCAGATACAAGCTTCATGATACCATTCAAAAAGACCATATGTGGAGATATGGAAACTATTTCATCAACGTGGCATGTCTCCCTGAATGTCAAAGCATCTTCAGGTCATCATCGTCAATACAATATCAATCAGTGGCACATTCAAATTATGATAATGTGAGATTACTAGGGGGAAAAATAGTCTATGTCCTGGACATTTCCCATGTCTATCTTTTATTTATTTGTTTATTTATTCATTTCTCATGTTTCTCGTGCCAATATTGAATTATGATAATATTTAGTTTGGTTGGTATTCATATCCTGTACCACGGCGAGGGTGAACTGTATCTTCGAGTCGCCTCTTTTATCTGTTTCATTCAACTTTGGCTTATTTTTTATCCTGTATTTAATTTCACTCTTTTATCTTGTATATTTATATCTTGTCTTAATGCTTTTTATGTCTTATGTAAAGCTCTTTGAAGTGTTTTATTGTTGAGAGGCACTACACAGCTAAACTTGCCTTATCTTATCCTTAAAAACATATACTAGGATGACAGCAGGACAAGCTTATCAAGTACTCACTTAGAATTTATACAGTATACAGGTTGATATGATGATTTATGGGTGATATGACTGCATAAATCATTTTAAGACGCTCTCCTGAAACTTTGTATTCATATATACGGTACATATCAATGGTTATACATATCTCACTCAACTCAAACTACAGCACTATGTGGAGGTTTGTGAGGGTCACCTTCATGAGCCACAGTTTTAAAAGCACCCTGATAATGCAGGGGTAAACACTCATAGGTGATAACTTTGACTAAGTTAACTCTTTTTGTGCCACAATGTTTCTTTTTGTCCACAGAGGACCATTTGTTCTTGAATGAGCCTTTTGTTTTTAGAAAGGAGGGGAGAAAGCTCTGGAGTGCTCTCTCAGAATAAAGACATTTTATTGCGCGAAGAGAGAAAGAGAGAGGGAGGGAGTGTACATGTACGTCTGGCTTTGTGAGAACCAATTTGAGTTTTAGGCCTGGAGAGTGAGGACATTTTTGGAAAACAAGGACTGTTACATCCACTGATATTTCCTTTGGCCTCTATTGGAAGAGAGCTGTCCCTTTCTCCCAGTGGTTATGTTTACATGCACAAATTATTCTGTTTTTTGCCCTTATTCCAAAAAAACAATATTCCTACTGAGTTATTTACATATCCAGTGAAAAATGAATATTCCACCAATACTGCCATTCTCATGCAGCTCTGCTTACTCCAATTAACGTGCTCTGACAAAAGTTTTCCAGTGTTGGTGAACTTGTTTGACCGTGTCAGCACAGCCTCCCTTTCTCATTCCTTTGAGCCAGGGCAGCTGCTGGTACAGTGCGTGCTGCGCGTGCCCTTAGCGGCAGCCCTGCTTCAACCACCTGCTTGAAAAGGTCGGTGTTGCATTATTTGCACATATCCAAAAGAACTATCCAACTGTCCAACTATTCAAGTCTTTCATAATGTTTAAAAGAAGGTGTGTTTCTCCCTCTGAACAGATATGTGGGCTTTTCTTATGGACATGCGTCTCTACACCAGCCTTGCAAACTGTTGGCGAGTTGGTTGGTGTGTAATGCATCCATGAGGGCGCAGACAGCTGACCTTAGATGAGCAAGAGGCCATGTGTTGCAAACTGCGCTTAAAACCCAGCTGAGACACATATTCTGAATGTGCTGTACACATGTCCAAAGAATGATCCCAAAACCAAAGATAACATCAGCACATCCCACGTCTTCATCAGCAAATAATACAATGAGAAAAATGATTATATATTATATGTAAAAGTCATAAATATTCAAACAGAATACACTGTTTACATGACCCGTAACAGAATATTGTCATGTTATGCCTGTCAACCTAAAGCCAACTAGCCATAAAGTTACCATAACATTAGATTATGTTACATGATTCTTGAAACACAACCGCACGAAGTAACTCTAAGCTTCTACATGCTGTAAACTGAATTTATTACTTGCCATGACTGAGTCTCTCCACTCAACCATGAAATATGCAGGTTGTGTTGTGCAACAAACTGGCAACCACTCTGAGTAACATTAGTGTGGTGATGTTAAAGGAAGGTGAAAGGGGGGAGTGTGACATCTAGAGACTGATGTTATCAAGAACACCTTTAATGTTCAGGTTAGTGTAAGGGTTGGGGTTAGGTATTTGGTTGTGATAGTTGAGTTTTTTAGGGGGGCCTGGGAATGCCTTATGCCACAATTACAGAGTTGTGTGTGTAGAGATAGAGAAAGTAGAAAGGGCGTGAAAGGGAGGGAGTGCAATTGAAGTGGGGAGAGGAGCATGGTGAAATTTGTCTAAATAGTGGTCAGAAAGAAGCATGCATGCTGCTTGAGAAATTGTATAGAGATGATCATGCATATTTTATTTTATTTTATTTCATTTTATTTTATGGCATATGTGCTCAATGGAAAAAAATACACTGTTGCACACTGACTGTTTTTTTATTTTATGTTTTTTTTTTAATAAAACACTTCAACTTCTGCATTCTCTTGAGTGTTAAATGGTTTGGTCTGGATTTTAAATCCATCATCGTAGGGAGTCTATGGTCACATTTCAAACTGACACCGATGTATCCCTGCTATCCAGTGAAAACCCTGCATCTCCAATTTTGTTGCAATGTTTTTTTTCCCAATAAACTGGAAGATAAAATGTTTCAATATATAAACTTTTCTTACTTCTTGAGTTACTTTTTTAAAAAAGTTGAATTTTCTGAAACATGCACGGTCACAAATTTGGAAAAGGGCTGTGTTTTGTTATAGTTTATGCAAACTTTATGTTTTCTGTCCTTTTTGTGTTCAAACATGGTTTTCATGGGACAGCAATGGCCTGCTCCAGGGCAGAGTCATGTTATTGTGGGTGCTCTGATTGCCAGAGAGATGGACTTTTACCAACAGTTTCTATAGTGTGAGTGAATGGGGCTTCAGAGAATAAAAGAAGGCCTTTTCTAAAGCAAGTTAGTAAAGGGAAGTGATGTTTTTAGATGTAAAAAATAAATGAAATGCATGCATATTGGGCAGGTTGGCAGTAACAAAGATAAATCCATTATGAAGTGCAGTTTTTTCTGTAACTCAAGTTCTATTTTTGTGCCTGAGTTCAGTCTTTACCTCAGATAGCCCCCTGTTTTCCTCTTGTGTCTTGACTGTGTAAGAGATAAACTTGCTCACGGCATGAGGGGAGATTTCTTTCAAGTATTTGGGTCAGAAACAAAAACCTGCCGACTGAGAGAGAGAGGGAGCAGAGGGACGGGGGAGGGATGAGAGGATAGCAGGGCAGACAAACAAAACTGCTTTAGAACACATGGACTTTCCCCACGTGAATCAATATTCAAGCCCCGATCTCCCTGTTGAGCAATGAGGCCAAAGAGAAGAGGGAGCTGAAAGACAGATGAGACAGAGGGAGGGCTGTGGGATGTCATGTGTAAAGAAGGAGATTCTCATTGGAGGCAAAGAGAAAGAAGATTGCTATGCATGTTTTCAGGATAAAAAAAGAGAAACAAGGAAAACAAAAAGCATCCTACACGCTGAAGCCATTTTGGTCGCACTGCTACACTCTGGACTCCACATCCGATTGTTGCTAAGGTAGGTGCTGGACACATAGCTGCAACAGGATCAGAAGATGCAATGAAATTAGGAAGTTGTGGGTGGAACAATGTTTCTATTTTTAGTTGTAGTCAGTGCAGGAAAAAGAGGAAAAGCTCAGTGTGGAGGCTCCGTGTTGGGATGTGTTGCTCTTTCTTGCATTGCTAGAAACATTTCTAAACATTTTTAAAATCTAGATTTTTTTTGTGTGTGTATGTTTGTAATGTGAACCAGTGTTTTTCTACTGAAATATTTGACAGCTGCATTCCTCTGATGTGAAAATCTTGACACTGTAATAATTTCACTCAGTACTAAGGTCACAGAGGGTCAAACTCTGCTTTTCATTATGTTCCTGTTCAAGATTTGTAAAATATCTTCTCATGTTATAAGCTTATTTTACTCAACATTGGGTTTTTCTTTTGTAGGCAGACTGGATCAAAATTCTGAAATCAGAAAATACAGACTTATGACTAATTGCAACACTAGAAACATTGCAAGATAAGAGCAATGAGTCATTTAATTTTTTTTCTGCAGTGAAACAGGTGCAGCCACGAAACTGTCTCTAGCCAAATCTCTGTGTGAGAGCTAAAGATAAACAAATTCGCCTGCAGGATTAACAGTATGCACATTAAAAAGACACATTTCTCATGCGTTGCTTTTCTTCTTCTTTCCCTCCCTGTGTTTAATGTAGTAGCTTTGGTAAAAAGGCTCTAACAAGAGTGGAATGATGTCCTCCAAGCTGAAGTGGCTGATTGTGATCCAGCTCCTGCTGAATGAACAGGCTCTGTGCAGGGTGCCACCTCCTCTGGCGCTGAGAAACACTCTGCTTCCAGGAGCTGACTTCAGTGAAGAGGGAGAGGAGACAGCCAGACAGGATCCACTGTCTCTCCTCGGATCCCAACTCCAGCTCGGCATCCCGTCTGCAGAAAAGCCTGATCCTGCATCAGTGGTTGCACAGGAAGATGAGAGAAATCGATCTGCCAAAAATATAATATCAGATCTCAGGGCGAAGCTTCCGGGGCAGATTCATGATCATCTCCACATTCAGGGGAACATCAGCTGTGAGGAGCTGCTGGCTGCCAGCACTCTGGATGACCCGTCATCCTCCATGTTCCCCCAGGAGCTGCTGGGTCTCTCTTTAGTGCCCGTGTTGGTGGTGGCGGGCTGCCCACAGGAGGCACAGACCCTGGTGCTCAAGCTGTACGACCTGCTAGGAGTGGCGGATACGGAGGAGCTCCTGATGGAGGTGGAGGGTCTGATAGAGAGGAGGATGAACAAGTCCCCACCTACACCTGCATCAGCAGCATCACCTTCAGGGAGGGATCAAGCAGGGCGCCAAATAGAGGCTGTGATGTTTAACATCCAGCAGCTGGCCATGGGGGGAGAAGGTTCCCCCAAGCAGGAAGGGCACTGTGAGGGTTGGAGCAGGGTGAGTGGGACCACGCTGGCAGGAACAGCTGTGGAGGGAGCCAGAGATGATCTCAAGGAGGCTGTGAGCGCCTGTGAGAGACTGGGAGCTCTGTGTGCTGGTGTGACCAGCAGTGGACTGCTCAAACCTGGGAAGTACCAGGCAGTGCTGAAGAAAGGCAGTCGTGTCCTGCCCTCTGAATCCACACTGTCTGAATGCTGGATCCGTCAGTGTAGTGCAGAGGAGGACAGTTTCACCCCAGCTGCTTCAGGTCAGCGGATGAAGCGAAGCCCCCAGAGGACCTGCATCAACAAAAGCGAGGAGCGTGTGTACAACGTGGTGGAGTGGATCCCTGCAGTCAGCACCCTGTATAACCTTGGCACAGCTGTGTACTACGCCTCAGTCAACTGCTCGGAAACAGCCAAGGAGAGAGCCATCCTCAGTGCGGTTGACCTCGGCACGGATGCTCTCATGGTCGCCACCGGGGGGACTGCTGGGGTGGCAGGCTACGCCCTGGGTGCAGGGGTGAAGACTGGCGTGAAAGCCGGTGTCAAGTATCTGCTCAACTCCATGAAGGAGGAAGACGATGTGCTGGTGAACCAGTTCAGCTGGGAGGAGGGCATCATCACCATCCAGTAGACTGAAGGATCAATAAAGCAACCTGTGAAGCTTTAGCAATAAATGTTAAGATTAGTTTATACTTTTATTTTTTAAACAATGACACAAGATCAATGTTTGTTAACTGACATGGTTGAAGAGTAACATACTGGTTTACCAGACTTTATATAATCTAGATTATTTGGGAAAAACAAGATGACACATTTTTGTATTACTTATCAGAATCATGTTTTGAAAGGGGAAAAAGCTTTTATTGTTTGTGTGACTGCGCACACAGACTTCACTTTACACAGTTTGACACAATAATTATTCTTTAATGAAGATGATTTGTTATTTTTTAATTAGTCTGTAAATTATGTGAATCAGTTTATCTTTCTAAAATGTATAACTAATAATAATAACTATCTATCTATCGATCTATCAATCTCTATCTAAGATCTCAAAGTAAGCTTTGGACCTTTTTGCTTGTAGAAAAACAGGTCTTTTTGTGTATACTGGTTACAGTTTTTCTCAGTTGCTTTAGTGCATTTCTCTGATCAGAATTAAAATTCTCAAAACTGTTAGTTCAACCTCCACAACATTTAGTCGTTTGTGCACATCATAATAGCAGTTTCTCATTCCTTCCAACAAACTGCAAATGCTTTTGGACATGCATCAATTGCTTTCATACAATTCTCTGCTGTTTTATAACATTATCATTTGCTTATGTCATATCAGTCAAAATGAACTATACTTATGAATGCTGAATAGTCATTCCCTATAAAACTAATAGTCCTCATTTCATTGCTTGAGTCATTACATACAAAAATGTTAAGCTAATTGTCAAAATCTGTCAAGCAAATTTTATACATTTCTTTATCTTTTTTTCTGAAAATGTCTCCTAAATTGAACAATTTCTCTCAGGTGAACCTCAGCTTTCACTGATGAGGAGGAGTGTGTGAAGTATTAATTGTAACCAGTGATAAGCCACTTCTCCACAATCACTCAAAGATGAATCCCACGAACCTTCACTTGGCAAACATATATGAACCGAGCAGGACATAGTGTGTACCATTTCTACAATACTGTGACACAGAAATGGAAGGTCAACGTCATGGAAGAGGGGTGAGGATGCGGGGGGGAAGGGGAAGGGGACAAAACAGGGGAAGAGGCCAAGTATATGGGCAGACTCCTGATGAAATTAGGGCTACAATTGTGGACCATGTTGTCAATCACGGCCTCACAGTGGCTGAGGCTGGTCAAAGGGTGCAGCCAAATGTTGGGAGAACCACTGTAAATCCAATTATTTAAACATTTTGTCGGGAGAACAGATGTGTATATTGGACAGTAATTCAGCACTAAACAATCTGCACTACTGTCATTGTGTCATACGCAAGTAATAAGTAAGTGTGTATTTTTCTTTTGCACAATGCTGTGAACAAATTAGAATTGCAGTAAAAATGTGAAACATACGTATTTAGTGTCTTGTATACTCAGTTACCTCACTAAATACAGTAATGTGTAACTTTACTGTAGTTTTCAAATGGCTGTGCAAATAGTGTATAGTGCTGTCTTGAGTATTTTCAGGTAGTGTCACAAAGATCTGACTTTTTTGCATTGGAAAACACTTACAGAGTAAACTGTCATAATGAAAACATGACAAAGCCATTTGATTCTCCTGTTCATAAACAATGGCGTCAGGACTTTTCATTTTGATGACACTTTCACTGACATGAATACTTGCTTTTGAGGAATGAACTATCCATTTTGAGCAAATGACACAGTTTTGCAGGTTATCAACTAGGTTTTGCAGTTTGCACTAATTGTTTTGAGAAATGCACTAACTCTTGTGCAAATGTTAATAGTGATGAGAGAAATGCACCAAAGCGATTGAGAAAAACTGTAAAACAGTTGAACAATGTATCATCAGCAACTTTTGAAGAACTGGTCTCAGGAAATGAAAACTTCAATCCCTCACGACTTTCACGTTGCTCTCCGTACAGTGTATTTTCTTCCTGTCACTGTCCTTCATCACTTTTCTGGTGTGTTTTTATCCCTTTGATGAAAATGTTTTGTCAGGTCAGAGTCACATTCCCACCTCTTGTGTTAATTGCAGGGACAGAACTCAATTTTGTTGTTTCGTGTGTTATGTTTTTTCTTTAAATGTCAGTAAATTGTATATTAAATCAGTAAGTGTGCATACAGTGACTCTCCGTGTGGTAGTTTTGCACACACTCGTATTGTAGTTAAACAGTTTTATGGTAAATTAAACAGTAGGCAACTGAAAAGTGTGCACATGAAAATATTTTTGAGCGTATAATACTATACTTTCCTACACCAGATAGGTTGAAGGTGAATAGGTTAGGGGTGAATAGAGTATCTGACCTTTCAAAGCAAATTTGCCCCATGCCTGCAAACTGATTTTACACAATGTGCTGTAGATAGAAAGTAAAATGGCCTCCTGCAGACATAAGTGAATGTAAAAACAATATCTGCCTCTGCGCCCCTGCTCCTCAACCTCCTCTCCAAACAGCACCACACACAGTGTTTCCTTATATGCAAAACAACACATCAGTCAGGAACACTTCTTCATGATAAGAGCTCATGGTCAAGAGTATCTCCGAACATTTTATGTGCTACAAAGGGCAAATAATTAAAGGTGAACCACAGGAATAACTGTGGGTTATGCTCTTTTACAGGGGTGTCAAACATACGGCCTGCGGGCCAGACCTGGCCCACCAAAGGGTCCAATCTGGCCCTCTAGATGACTTTGCACTTCTAATCTTGATGAACATGTGAAGGCTGGGAGGTTTAAGGAGAAATTTCAACAGTGAGCAGATAAGACAAAGATAAAGATATTGAACATTATGCAAAATATTGTCAACCAGCAGCTTAAGAATCAGAATCAGAATCAAAAAAACTTTATTGTCCATTGCAAAGCAGTGGAAATTCGTCTTTGACATGGCTCACATAATAAATAAGACACAGGTTAAAAAACAGATAAAAAGACATCAAAGACATAACAGTGTAGTTTAAAGTAGCACACAGAAAACTAAGAACACTTGCCATAGGTGAGTCAAACCCTTACGATTTATTGATAATGTTGATTGCAGTTGGAATGAATGAATTCTTTACTATGTTTGTTCTTGCTAATGATACCTTGTAACGGCGGCCAGATGGGAGGAGTTGAAATGAACTGTGGAATGGGTGTGAGGGGTCGTGTATCATGGTGTTGGCTTTCCCTTTGACTGCCTGTGTGTTCAGTACTAAAAATTCATTAGTGGAACGCTGCTGCTGAGGCACTGACAAAACTTCAGATTGTAAGGCAGGGGATGACTTAACCTGCTTCTTTAATAGCTTCCACTTTTAAATTATGAAAAAAATGTCACATGTAATGACAGTGAGTAGTAGACTGACTGAATGTGGAAAACTAAGACGTATAATTGAATCTGCACATTTCAGAATTTAAAGGGGTTGATATTTGTAGGTTATCATGCAGTGGTATTAGTGGTCGGGCCCACTTGAGATCAAACTGGGCTCTATGTGGCCTCTGAACTACAATGTGTTTGACACCCCTGCTCTATTACTTTTAGACTGTCACAAAATTATTATATAATTATATAATAATCATTATTCAAGTTTTACAACACAATCACCAGAGTAAATGTTGGCATTGTGCGTTACTGCAAACAATAGATATGCTGTAATTGTACATTTTGTATGATAAGTTTGCTAATTCTATTTGTAGTGGATATGTTGAAACATGAAAAGATCATGCTTTAGCTTATAATACCGGGCTTTGTCGTTGCAAACACGGCTGGAAACGTCTCAATATCTCGTTAAAAAATATCCAGTTTTGTAACCACAAATATGGTTGGAAAGGTCCAGACATCTTATTAAAAATATGCAGTTTTTTCACCACAAACATAAATGAAAATGTACTGATATCTTATTAAAAAATACCTGGTTTTGTCACTACAAACAAAAATGAAAATGTACCAATATCTTATTAAAAAAATACCTGATTTTGTTGCTACAAACATGGCTGTAAATGTCCCAACAAATCATCTAAAAATACCCAGTTTTGTCACCATAAACACAGCTGAAAATGTTCTGAAGTCAAGATAAAAAAATGTCTGGTTTTGTTACCAAACACTGCTGGAAATGTCCCAAAGTGAGGTTAAAAATTACCTGGTTTAGTTGCCACAAACACAGCTGGAAAGGTCCTGCTGTTTCTTTGAAAATACTTGTTTTTGTTGTTTGTGGGTCTCAAACAGTGGTCTGCTTCTTGGCAGCTGTCTCTCCTAGGTATCACGCCATCTGCCATCCGCCATCCTTCTAATGAGAAACTCAGCTTGTATACATGTAATCTGGACTATGTCACTTAAGAAACGTTGATAAGTGTGAAATGTACAAATGTAACATATCTGTGGTTTGCAGAAATGTACAATGCTGACATTTTATTGAAGGGCTTTTCTTTGGCTGATTCTGGAGTGTAACAAGCTGACAGTTCTGTCTGATATCTGGCAATTTGGGATATAAGTGGAATTTAATGTGAATGTGAATGTGAACATACCCATTGTCTGCGGTGAAAAGTTTCTGCTGTATGTGAATGACTATTTGAGACCTATTTGATCATAGCTGGCTGACAACTCTGTTTCTGTGTGGTTTTTCCTGTCACAGTCCAAAGACAGGCAAGTTAAGTAACTCAGTGTGTTAGTCTCTCTCTTTCTGTGTGTGTGAGTGTGTGTGTGTGTGTGTGTGTGTGGGTGGGTGTTGGCCCTGCGACGGACCAGAGTCCAGAGTGTTGCCTTCTTCTTGCCCAATTTGTACAGGGAGCAGCACCCTGAACAAGATTATCTCATATGAATGGATGGCCTACTATATTCCTTATGTTATCATGTTAGTTAATAAGGTGATGATCATAAACAGATGTGAATGATCTCTCTGCTTCTGAGCGCTGTCCTGTGAACTTTGCTCTCTTTACACATATTTACCAAACAGCTAAATATGCACTTCTCAATCTAACTCTACAGGTCTTCATTTTTCAGTACACTGGTGAGCTTGATGAACCCAGAGTTACCCATGATATAGCCTACAGTATAATATATCCCATCAGCTATCTAAATGTAGTGGAAAGAGATAAGGAGCAAACTGGGTGCTGTTTCATCAGATAAGGCCAGCACAGGACACACACAGCCTGCTTCCTGGTAGCCTAATGGAAAAGGATATGATCTGATTAAAGGAGCTGCACTAGTTTAATATCTATTTAATAATGTTAGATAACATGTCTGTTTGTCCAGGAGGAAGATAACCTCAGTTCTAAACCTCTTTATTTGTCCCCATCTGTCCACCACACAGGTAAAACAATGTTTAGTTATGATGTTATCAAAGACAGGTTGTGACACTGCTGAGCAGGTGTGCTAAACAGTAAAACAAATGGTAATTTGTAGGTGCCATGTCGGACTCTGAGGTCACATCTTCTGCATTATTTTCGAGAATGTGAAGGTTTTAACAACCTGACAAGGAGCTAACATCCACTTGGTCGAATTATTATATTTTGTAGTCAATATCCTAAAACTCCCATTAGCTCAAGGGACCAAATTTACAGAAAATATTTTTGCATGGTGAGGCTCAGTAAATGTGAATTGCTGTGGTTTGCAAACTGTACATAATTCATGGCTCGTCCATAGATTTCGAGGAGGGTGTAGAATGAGGACGCCAGAATCTTTACAACCCCCTCTACATTCCAATATGATGACAAGTTCCTGCATGGCTGAATTTAATTATTCTCCAATAAATCATCAGCACAACTTATTTTTGTAACGATGTGGCGAGTATGACATCTACTGGTGAGAGTGGGAACTGCAGGAATGGGTGAACTAAATGCTTCTGTTATAGTGGTGATATCCAAAAATGGACAGTTGTATAAGCAGGGTAGAAAAAAAAACACCCCTAGGGTACTTTTTACTTGAAAACAAAAAAAGGTGTCAGTAAGAAGTTAATAAAATAATAATAATAATAATAATAATAATAATAATAATAATAAAAATAAAATAAAATAAATTGAATTGAATGAAATGAAATGAAATGACTTAAATTAAATTAAATTAAATTAAAATAGTAATAAGAAATAACATGTTTCACAAAATGTTAATATTTGTACACATATCTCTAAATAAATTAATTAAAAATAAGGTATCAGTGGAGGCAAATAATAATGAGTAGCCTATATACACTAAAAATAAAAAAGTTTTTTTATTTGTGCATATGATAAAATAAAAATAAAAATACAGTAATTCAAGAAAATGCACAGATGGGATGGGAAAAAAGAGGGCTTGTAAAAGCATCCTGCCTAACACTGGACATTAAAGACAGGGGGAATTGGGGGAAAAAAGTGTAGGGGATTAAATTACAAAGAAGTAATACTACAGATAAAAAAATACCAAGGAATAAAAAATAAATAAAAAACAATTTACAAATAACCAAAACCAGGAATAGAAGAAAAAAAGAAAAAATATTTATAATATATATATATATATATATATATATATATATATATATACTTTATTTCCCCTTTATTTTGAATTGTGAATACAAATATTAACCTTAATATAGAATATGATTCATTGATATGTATGTTACTACACAGTAGTGTTTCACTCTGAACAGACCATCAGTGATTCACCACCTGTTTGGTTTTTCACTTATTCGGAAGCAGTGCGTCACGTCACGTGCTCGCCTCAACACTTTCACACCATCATTTCTCGGGAAATTTTCAGACAGGGCCGTAAGTTTCTATTTTGTCCTCCCCTCCCCTTCACTGCAGACTGACATGATGCTGCACCAACTGTGTCAGCTGTCCTCTGTCCGGCTCGACCAATGAGCTGTTGACTCTGCTCTGTCGAAGAAACTGTGTGGCCTGTGTCGGACATTTCGGCTATTCAGTGCTTTAATGGCAGTTTTGTTTGAGCCAAAATGGCGCCTGCGGTTGGCACTGGAAGAACCATTTGGGAGGGATGAGCAGAGATCCAATGAAACAGATAACTCAGTAAAAACAGAGGAAGGAAATAACATTCACACGCCTGCATACTTGTCGAAGTTGTTTTGTGTTACCAACGTCCAGTAGCAGCCACAGCTGGCTAGTAACGCGAAATACAAGAGCTAATGTTAGCTATGCGCCTGGTTTAAATTACTGTTAGCTAGTTAACGTTACTAAGACATTAAAGAGTCGGACTGACAGCGGAAAGTAAGGTGAGTAAATGTGTTGTTACTAATGTGTCGGGCCTGTCTGCGCGTTTGACTCGTCCAAGACAACCAATTCAACTTTTAACGGCTTATTAAAAAGACACAATGTACAGTTATTACATGTCATACAATAACATGTAGTCAGCAGTCACAGGTCATTTCTTTTGTAGAGTCTGCACTTTGCTTCTTGAACTGTTGATTACAGACACTCATGAACACGTCATATTTAAATGTAATGGCGCTGTGACAGGCATTTAATGTGGTTTGCTGTTTGTGTGCATGCTGGTGTTTCCCTGATCGACCTCAGGATGGCTCAGTGGGAGAGACTGAGGCAGCTTCCTGCTGCCTACACACAGCAGCTACACGAGCTCTATGACAGGGATGCTCTGCCCATGGATGTAAGGCATTACCTGGCAGCCTGGATAGAGAAGCAGGAGTGGTATGGCATCTGTTTTATACCTGATATCATTTAACCCACACAATATCATTCAAATATTGGAGTTAATTACCCTGTTTGTGAAATACTCTACAAGCTGAGACTTGGTTTGTGTCCTTCAGGCAACGAGCAGCACGGGACTATGACTTCGCTAAGGTGTTGTTCCAGGTCCTGCTGGAAAATCTGGATATCCAACACAGCCGCTTTGTCCAGGAGGAGTCATTCTTACTGCAGCACAACATCAGGCGCTATAAACAGAACTTTCAGGTTTGTGCGGAGGGGATATGTG